>NC_055958.1:42570572-42575572 GCF_018492685.1 Alosa sapidissima | reverse complement strand
ACCCGTGACATGTCGGAAATCCAACAAAGCACCGACGTGGTGCGTTTGTGAAATGTACATATTTGATGCGTGTGCTATTTGTTTTTGTATTTTATTTTCTGCCACATTTACTCGCTTGGCCAGGTGGGGGCGCAATGCAAGGCAGGCCCATTGGGTGTCATCATAGTCATAATATATATTAACCTGAGAAATTTCAGACCATTCATTTTAAGCAAAGAACATTTCTGATACACTTTTTGGTTGGCCAGATGGTGGCGCTATGTTAGGCATTGAAATTACACATGTGAATATCATCACAATAATGATATCCAAAATGTTTGTACACTTTCAGATCAATCACTTAAGGCATTTTCCATTTCTGGCACATTTCCTGCTTGACCAGGTGGTGGCGCTATGCCAGGCAGGCCCATTGGGTGTCTGGATATCATCATAATCATAATATCTATTAACCTGAGAGGTTTCAGACCATTTATTCAAAGCATAGAGCATTTCTGGCACATTTCCTGCTTGGCCAGATGGTGGCGCTATGCTAGGCCTGTGAATTACGCATGTGAATATCACAATAATGATATCCAATATTTTATAAAGTTTCAGATCAATCACTTAAGGCATTGTCCATATCTGGCACATTTCCTGCTTGGCCAGGTGGTGGCGCTATGCCAGGCAGGCCCATTGGGTGTCTGGATATCATCATAATCATGATATCTATTAACCTGAGAAGTTTCAGACCATTCATTCAATGCACTGTGATTTATGACACATTTCCTCTTTATGTGGTGAGATATTAAAATCATATCAAATATATAACATATCAAAAATCCCTTCACAATTTAACATCAGCGACATCTTGGCATAATGTTTGCCAAATTTCACATGAATCTGACAAACCGTCTAGGAGTAGTATGTTCAAATTGATCATGTGAAATCAGCATAATTGCCATTCTTTCTGTTGCCAGTTGGTGGCGCTATGCTAAACATGCATTATGGGCATGTGAATATTATCATTAACATGGTCTTCAATGACCTGTGACATTTTAAACATTTCAAGCCATGCACGATGAATTATGACACATTTACTGTTTGTGTCGAAGGGTATTAAAATTCATAATTTCGCCATTTCGTCAAATTACAACATATCAAAAAAAGGCTTCACAATTTAGAATCAGGAACATCTCGGCGTCATCAACCGTCTAGGAGGAGTACGTTAAAATGGATTATGTCCACAACGCACAAATTCTCAATTACCTCACTTCCTGTGGGCGTGGCTAATGGCATGTTAATACAAAAGTTGTTTGTTTTTGGGAGTTACATACACCCACCAAATTTGGTGTGTGTATCTAAAACTATATGCCAACCACAAGTCACAGTGACATAAGGGGGCGCTATGGAGTTCCTGGGCAACGCCCGGTGCCAAGCTTTTATCCTTGTCTATTCACTGTATAACTTGATGTGTGCGCCAACTTTCATGCGTTTTCACCCATGGGAAGCACCTCTTTTGGCATCATGATTCATCACATATTTCATCACATATTAGTCTGCACAAAATCCCAAATACCTCACTTCCTGTTGGGCGTGGCTAATGCATTGTACATACGAAAGTCGTTCATCTTGGGGAGATACAGACACCTACCAAATTTGGTGTGTGTAGCTGAAAGTATATGCCCACCACGGGATCAGTCATCTAAGGGGGCGTAAGGGGGCGCTAGCGAGTCTCTGGGCCATACCCGGGGCCAAGCTTTTTGTGTGTGCCAAATTTCAAGACTTTTCGATTATGTTAACCACCTCAAAATATTTGCCAACCACGGGATCAGTCACCTAAGGGGGCGCTAGCGAGTCCCTGGGCCACGCCCCGGGGTCAAGCTCTTGTACCTAACTGCGATGCGTGACACCTGACGTGTGTGCCAAATTTCAAGAGTTTTCGACCATGTTAACCACCTCAAAAACAGGAAAGCAAAAAAGTAGAATAACAATAATAATACTCGATAATAATAATAATAATAATAATAATAATAATCCTTACAAAAACAATAGGTGCTTGCGCCCTTCGGTGCTCGGGCCCTAATAATAATAATAATAATAATAATAATAAAAACAAACAAACTAGCGCTGTCACTTTTGTGAAAAAATCCTGTTTTGATTTTTGAGGCATAAGTGTTCATTGAATCGATTGTCAAATTGATTTTACAGGTCTAAAGACATTTCCATTTTCAACGCCAAATATAGGCCAATACTCGGACAACTAACAGGCATTAGGACGAACGTAAAGAGGGCGCTTATGATGCACAAGTCAACAATATTTCCGATGAATTATTGGCGTGAAGTTTTGTGCACAACATGGCTGTGTTTACGACAAGAAATATCAATCATATTTCACCTACGTAGAAACTCACGATCGCACAGTTTGCATACCACTTTGTCTTTCTCCATAGTTTGATCTACCCAAAACCGAAGTCCTTCCATATTGAAATCCTCAAGTTATTAGGGCTTATCACTCGTCTCTCTCATGTCGCACAGGTTGATCGCGTTGTCCTCCATGTTTTGGCAAAACACCAGCAGACCGACTTTCAAACCGATTGAAACTAGCTTACAGGCTGATTGAAAGCGATTAAAACTAAACTAGCTTACAGGCAGCAGCTGTTTCCGGTGCGTAAAATTGGTGGGAATTTTCTTTTTAGCTTTCGCAATGCTAGATCCGGCCATGTTCGCAATGCTAGATCATGTTCGCAACGCTAGATCAGGCCATGTTCGCAACGCTAGATCATGTTCGCAACGCTAGATCCGGCCATCTTCGCAACGCTAGATCATGTTCGCAATGCTAGATCATGTTCGCAATGCTAGATCAGGCCATGTTCGCAATGCTAGATCAGGCCATGTTCGCAATGCTAGATCCGGCCATGTTCGCAACGCTAGATCATGTTCGCAATGCTTACTGCACTTCGGAATTCTTTATTTTATTTTTCTGCTTGTTTGTGAGTTTTGTTCATCCATCTGTTTAATTCGTTTAAAATTAATAGTGTACATATTTGGTTAAAATCGATTCCCTATTTTAGTTTTCGAAACTTGTGTTGGTTGGTCCAATCGATTGTGCAATCGATTTTCGAACGTCAAGTGACAGCCCTAATACAAACATTGTCCACATTGTTACACTTCATCAATACATTGTAAATGATGTAAGTAGGCTATGTGTGAGTGTTTGTGTGTGTGTGTGTGTGTGTGTGTGTGTACAAACATTGTTACACTTCATCAATACATTGTAAATTATGTATCGTAACACCTCCAATTATCACCCATTTCATTTGAAAATTCTTAAACAACGATGTTTTTTTAATACTTCAAAATAACATTTGATAAATGAACCTTATATTTTTCAGTAGCCATAGGTGTGTAGATTTGAACAAAATCTGGTTTGGGTCTTACCGGGGCTTTTACTGCCTGAAATATCCGATTTTGTTTACCGCACTCTGACTGAGAATTCTCGTCGCTGCTTCAAAATTCCCCCAACTACTTCATGCAGTTATGTACAAGCAGCATTATAACACTATTTAAACCACTTAAAGTGACTGTATTTTGACATTTTTATATACCCTTTCTGGATGGGATCTTACGTTTTTGCCGGAATCCGTCACCCTGGTTGTTAGGGGAATGAATATTAAGTTGCACGTACACGCAAGAGGACGGAAACACGGGAGGTAGTAATAGGGGGCGATCCGATAAGTAGGCTGTGTGTGTGTGTGTGTGTGTGTATGTGTGTGTGTGAGTGTGTGTGTGTGTGTGTGTGTGTGTGTGTGTGAGTGAGTGTGTGTGTGTGTGTATGTGTGCGCTGTGCAGTGGTCACTCCTCTTTCTATCACAGTTGTGTATGCAGTGTGCAGCTACTAGTACCTCCCTTTTCTCCTAATAAATATCTCAGTTCCTTGTGATCTCAAAGAATTTTGGATAAATAGATTGAAATTTTGGATAGAAGTTGAAGCGTATTTCTTTGTAATTTGGGCAGCTAGTGAGGGAGTGCAGTTCTGACATAATTTATTTTTTGTCACGTTTCACACACAGTCTGTTTTCTTTAGGCGTCCAGGTCTGCCTGCGTCTATTGCCAAACTGTGCACTGCAAAAACTGCTTATCTAATAAAATCGAACCAAGATTATTAATCTTATATTACGATAAAAAAAAATAGTTTGTATTGTTTTCAGTATAAAGAGACTTACCTAGTGCTTTCTCGTGAAATAATTTTACTTTATTTAAGAAAAGTTTGACTTTTATTGCATTTTAAGTCATCTCATCCTGAAAACAAGCAAATTTTTCTGCCAGTGCGTTAAGCAAATTTGTCTTGAAACTCCTTAAAATAAGTCAGTCTTCTTAAATTAAGTCAAAATTATCTTTCGATTAAGAGTCTTTTCATACTAAAAACAATATTGTGTAGATTTTTTGATCTTATTATAAAAAACACTTGGTTAGATTTCATTTTTTGCAGTGTGGTTGTTGAGCTTGTATCTCATCGTGTTCTGCACAATGACAATAAAGTTGAATCTAATCTAATCTAATGTAATAAAGTTCAATCTAATCTAATCTAGTCATTGTTTTTCTTAAGTTGGCGTCTCTTACCATGTTGCTAGTACAGTATGTTGCTAATTTGTATTCTCTGTTAAGAGACAAATAACTTAGTTTTGCTGTTGTTTCTGTTCAGTAGGTGAGATATTGTTCTTTCTGGGTGTTGATAATTTGGTTGGTATTTATTCTTTCAAGAGGGGAGCCAGTGTCCTGCCTGAGGCTGATTAGTGATGTTAGTGTTGTAGTTGTTTCTTGCTGGAGCCTATGGACCAACTGGACTCTTTTCCGTCATCAATTCTTGGTTTGTAAATGTTGCCAGAATTTGATGGCTTTCTCACTCTTTTCACTCTAAGTCAATTGTAAAAAAACCGACCAATGATTTCAGGGAACATGTGTAGCAGTCAAGAATCTTTTACTGTTTGGAGATGAATAAATGGGCATTGAATAAACACAGT
>NC_055958.1:42560572-42565572 GCF_018492685.1 Alosa sapidissima | reverse complement strand
TCTGAATTTGTGGTAAGTGGGCGACTATTCATTATGGCTTCTACCTCACAGATGAAAGTGTGAAGGGATTCATCATCTAATATCTGATCCTTTGTCAGTGATAAAAGTATTTGTTTGACCTGTTTTATTAACCTCTCCCATACTCCTCCAAAGTGTGAAGCGGCAGGTGGGTTGTAAGTCCATTTTATGCCTTTTTGTTGCAGAGCAACTTGGAGTTTGTTGCTTTGGTTCCACTCCTTTATGGCATTCTTTAACTCACGGTCAGCTGAAGTCAGATTGGTGCCATTGTCAGATCTTATTTGCCGCACTTGCCCTCGTCTGCTTATGAATCTGCGGATTGCGTTGATACATGAATCAGTGTCAAGTGAATTGGCTATTTCCAAATGTATCGCTCGAGTTGTGAAACATGTAAAAATGACACCATATCGTTTCACTTCACTGCGTCCTCTTTTTACTGTAATTGGACCAAAGAAGTCTGCTCCAACAAAGGTAAATGGTGGTAAATCTGGTGTTATTCTTTCTTTTGGCAAGTCGGCCATCTTTTGTTCTCCTAAGTTTGAATGTAGGCGTCTGCAGAACACACACTCAGACCGTATCTTTCTAGCAAGGGAATTTGCTGCTGGAATCCAGTACTGCTGTCGCAGTTTGGCCAACATATGGTTCCTTCCACAGTGGCCTAGTTGTTCATGGATGTGTTTTAACACAAGTTTGGACACATGATGGTGTTTTGGAAGAACCACAGGATGTTTTCGGTCCTCTGGCATAGCCATTCTGCTTAATCTCCCTCCTGTACGAAGTAATCCATCTTGCAGAATAGGATCAAGCTTACGAATGTGGCTCTGACGACTGACATGAGCGTTTTCCTTTTGCGAGGTTTTGATTTCTTCTGGAAATGCCTCCATTTGAGTAAAGCGTACAATTGCATTTTCTGCTCTTTTGACATCTTCTAAAGTAATCTGCTGTACATTCATGCATTTTTTAACTGTTTGCATTTTTCTTTCCATCAGACATTGTTTCTCTGCATTTGAGTTCTTAATACTCATGTTGGTAAGTATTTCCTTTCTTTTCTGACTTAGTTGCAAGAGTATGTCTTTTAGCTTAAGTAGCCATGCTACTGCTCTGGTTAGATTGTTCCAATTTGAGTGATGGTGTATGAATGTGTGAGTAGGATTTTGTTCTTCCTTTACAATTAAGTTCATGCTAAGAACATCCTTCTTCACTTCCACATCATCATCATCTTCTTCTTCTTCTTCTTCATGTGTTTGTATGGTAATGTCAGAATTTGTCCATTCAGATTCCTGACATTTGAGAAATTCTGGACCATTCAGCCAAACTTTCGAATTCAGAAGAGCACTGGCCTTGAGACCACGAGACGCACAATCAGCTGGATTTTGTTTAGTGTTTATGTATCTCCATTGTTTTACCTTGGTCATTTCTCTGATTGCGTTCACTCTATTGGCCACAAAGGTTTTAAATCTTTTGTTCTCATTCTGAATGTACTTCAATGTTGACGTACTATCTGTCCAGAAAATGGAGTTCTCAAGAGCAAGTTGTAACTCTGCTTTGATCAGTCTATCCATTCGTACTGCAAGCACTGCTGCAGTGAGTTCCATTCTTGGCATTGTAGTTTGTTTCAATGGTGCAACTCGTGATTTCCCCATTAGAAATGAGGTGTGCACTTCATGTCCTGAATTTGAGAGACGAACGTACGTGACACAACCATAACCACTTTCAGACGCATCACTAAAGTGATGTAGTTGTGCAGATGTTATCGGACCAAAGTTCTTTGGCTTGAAACATCTGTTGACACTGAGCTCTCCAATGCAACTTAGACCTGCCATCCATTCATGCCACAGCTGCGTGTAGTGGTCTGGTAGGTCTTTGTCCCAGGCATAATTCTGCTTGCAAAGATCTTGCAGAATGTTCTTAGCAGTAAGGACGAATGGAGAGATGAAGCCAAGAGGATCGTATACCGAGGATATGATGGACAGTATTCCCCTTCGAGTACATGGCTGCTGTTTCAGGCTCACTGCAAAAGAGAGTTTGTCTCTTTCTATGTGCCACTGTATGCCAAGAGTTCTTTCCGTAGGAAGATCGCTGGATTCCAAGTCGAGGTCTTTGACCTCCTTTGCTCTGGCTGCTTGTGGGATGGACATTAGGACAGTTCTGCTGTTACTTATCCATTTGTGCAAACGAAAGCCTCCCATTGAGCAAGCTCTTTCAAGCTCTTTGCACAACGTCACAGCATCAGCTTCAGTGGCCACCGATTTCAAGCAATCATCCACATAAAAATCTTGCTTAATTGTTTCCACTGTTTCATGCAAAAAGAGATCTTTGAAATCTTCGGCAGTTTGTTTGAGGGCGAAACTTGCACAACTTGGCGAAGATGTTGCCCCGAATAAGTGCACTGTCATTCTGTGTTCTTTCAATGGTTGACCTGAGTCACCATTTGGCCACCATAGAAAACGCAAAAAGTCCACATGGTTCTCCATAACTCTCACCTGGTGAAACATGCTTTCCACATCTGCCATAAGGGCGATTGGCTCCTGGCGGAAGCGCAACAGGACGCCTATCAGGTTACTGGTGAGATTTGGACCTTGTATCAATTTGCTGTTCAAGGATGTTCCCTGGAAGGATGCGGAACAATCGAATACAACTCTCAGGGAGCCCTTCTTTGGATGGTGCACTCCGTGATGTGGAATGTACCACACCTTTCCACTTTGGGTTTCTAGTTCATCAAAAGGCACCGCTTCTGCGTGGCCCTTTTCAAGCATTCCTTCTAGAAATGCAGTATATTCTTTATGATATTGTTCATTCTTTTCAAATTTTCTTTTCAGAGACATAACACGCTGCTGTGCCTGTTGGTAGTTGTTTGGCATCATTAAGTCATTTTCTTTAAAGGGTAACGGTAAGTAATAATGACCATTTCTTAGTTCCTTTGAACTTTCCATCACAGACATGAACTGTTTGTCTTCAACTGACATCTCGGATTTCTCCTCAGCTGCCAGTTCTGGAAAATCCTGATGATACTGTTTAATCAACAAGTCATTCAAATCTGCTACAGATATGCGATTAACTACGGTACATGAGTGACTTCCTTGCATTTGACATGTTTCTTGCATGAGCCCATTGATGACCCATCCTAAGGGTGTTCGAACAGCATATGGCCCATTACCTCTACTGTTTATCACCTTCCAAGGCTCCATAAGCTTTGCAGCATTTGTGCCTATTAACAACTCAATGTCAGCGTCCAATTGTGGAATTTTCACCTCACGTAAGTATTTCCATTTGTCTATTGATTCTTGTGTTGGTATGTGTCGTTTTGAAACTGGTAATTTCGTTTGAGTGTAGACCTCTGGGAGTTTATGGTACAGCAGGCCTTCCATATTGCTGACTTCAAGACCAGAGACTATACTGCTGTGGACATTTTTCTCCTGTCCCATTGTGCACAAGAGTATTGTGGTGTTTTTACCAGAGATGTTTAACTTTCTTTTCAATGAGTCTGTGCAAAATGTAGCTGAGCTACCGGGATCCAGAAATGCATGAGTATTTATGACTTTGTCTGAATTTGAGACTTTTACTTTCACTGGGACGATAGCAAGAGTGCATTGTTTCGATTTACCGACGCCTATTGGATCATCATCATTTACAGATACCATAGCACTACTCAGTGGTTTGTTTCCAGTTGCGACGCAGTCATCTTTAATTCCATCTTTTTCTTTGCCAGTGTGAATGTGAAGGATGGTTGGGTGAGACAGAGAACATGTTTCACATTTCATTCTGTTGTTGCAGGTTTTGCTAACATGTCCCTTTGTTAGACAACCAAAGCACATCCCATTTACTTTCAGGAATTCTATTTTCTCACTGTTTGGTTTGGACTTAAACTTTTCACAATTTCCAAATGTGTGATTTCTTTCACAGAATAAGCAAGGCTTTTCAAGAGCACACTTATTTGTATTCAGTTTGTGTCCATATTGTGACTCGTTCCTTTTTATTTCAGGTGCCTGAGCAACTGTAGTGGCAAAGCTGGTCCTCCCACTAGGTTTGGTGAATGTTTTTTGTGGTTTAGATCTTGACACTACTTTGCTCTCCGTTGGGTTGATGAGGTCACCAAATATTGGATCTAGCATTGCTCTAGACTGTCTTTCAATAAAGTCTATCAAGTCCTTGAATGTTGCTCTGTGTTTGTTATCTTGCATGCTACACACATTTGCTCGCCATCTATCTCGCAGCCTAAATGGAAGTTTAGACACAATGAGTCTTAAGTTGGTGGAACTTTCAAGCTCTTTTAATCCATCAATGTCTTGCATTGTATTGTAGCAGCTATGTAAAAAGAGAGCATAAGATCGCAGTCCATTGCCATCTTCTGGTTTGATGGTTGGCCAGTTCAAGGCTTTATTCATGTAAGCAGATGCTATTTTATAGCTGTTCCCAAAACTGTATTCTAGCTGCTTTTTAGCTTCCTTATACGCGACGGTAGGATCCATATGCATAAAGCTACTGACAAGGCTTCTGGGTTGGTCCCTTGTATACTGTTGTAAGTAGTATAGCCTGTCATCCATATTTGTAGTTTTATTCTCAACACATTGCTCAAATGCTTTGATGAAAGTCCTATATTGAAGAGCATCACCATCGAATATGGGAATTTCTCTATCTGGCAGAAGAGAGAGTGTTTGTTGTTTCACTAACATCTCAGTGATTTGAGTTTGTCTTTTTAATAGATCAGTGACGCTTGTATCATTGCCATTTGGGTGAATCTGGCTTCCTATTGGCACTGAGACGCTCAAATTTGCATTTTGTTGTGCACCTACAGTTTGCCTAGGTCCAGTTCGAGGAGCTGATCCTTCTCTCTGCGATCTCACTGGTCTTTGCACTGTTGCAGGGGTGTTATATTCCGTTGGTGTACCGTATTTGTATATGCCCGACACTGAACGTTGGTCTTCAGCTTCTCTGAATATTCTAACCTTTGCCTCTGCAGCAGCAAGTTCGGAATCTATGAC
>NC_055958.1:42550572-42555572 GCF_018492685.1 Alosa sapidissima | reverse complement strand
CTCTTTCAGTGTATCACTCTACCACTTTATAAATGTATCTCTCTATCAATTTAAATGTATCTCTCTATCAATCTCTTGATCACTATTAGTATTAGTTCCTGCTCCTGTATCAAGCTTCTTAAAGCCAGCTAATAGGTTGTGATCATCAGGAGTGTAACTTAGTGCTCATAGCTAATAGGTTGTGATCATCAGGAGTGTAACTTAGTGCTCATAGGTTGTAAACATCAGGAGTGTAAGTTAGTGCTCATAGCTCATAGGTTGTGAACATCAGGAGTGTAAGTTAGTGCTCATAGCTCATAGGTTGTGATCATCAGGAGTGTAAGTTAGTGCTCATAGCTCATATGTTGTGAACATCAGGAGTGTAAGTGAGTGCTCATAGCCGTGATGTGAACATCAGGAGTGTAAGTTAGTGGTCATAGCTCATAGGTTGTGAACATCAGGAGTGTAAGTTAGTGCTCATAGCTCATAGGTTGTGATCATCAGGAGTGTAAGTTAGTGCTCATAGCTCATAGGTTGTGAACATCAGGAGTGTAAGTTAGTGCTCATAGCTCATAGGTTGTGATCATCAGGAGTGTAAGTTAGTGCTCACAGCCGTGATGTGAACATCAGGAGTGTAAGTTAGTGCTCATAGCTCATATGTTGTGAACATCAGGAGTGTAAGTTAGTGCTCATAGTTCATAGGTTGTGAACATCAGGAGTGTAAGTTAGTGCTCATAGCTCATAGGTTGTAAACATCAGGAGTGTAAGTTAGTGCTCATAGCTTATAGGTTGTGATCATCAGGAGTGTGAGTTAGTGCTCATAGGTTGTAAAAATCAGGAGTGTAAGTTAGTGCTCATAGCTCATAGGTTGTGAACATCAGGAGTGTAAGTTAGTGCTCATAGCTCATAGGTTGTGATCATCAGGAGTGTAAGTTAGTGCTCATAGCTCATAGGTTGTGAACATCAGGAGTGTAAGTTAGTGCTCATAGCTCATAGGTTGTGATCATCAGGAGTGTAAGTTAGTGCTCACAGCCGTGATGTGAACATCAGGAGTGTAAGTTAGTGCTCATAGCTCATATGTTGTGAACATCAGGAGTGTAAGTTAGTGCTCATAGTTCATAGGTTGTGAACATCAGGAGTGTAAGTTAGTGCTCATAGCTCATAGGTTGTAAACATCAGGAGTGTAAGTTAGTGCTCATAGCTTATAGGTTGTGATCATCAGGAGTG
Organism: Alosa sapidissima; assembly: GCF_018492685.1. Classification (NCBI taxonomy): domain Eukaryota; kingdom Metazoa; phylum Chordata; class Actinopteri; order Clupeiformes; family Clupeidae; genus Alosa; species Alosa sapidissima. The sequence continues at coordinate 42,554,366 of NC_055958.1, read as the reverse complement.
TGAGTTAGTGCTCATAGGTTGTAAAAATCAGGAGTGTAAGTTAGTGCTCATAGCTCATAGGTTGTGAACATCAGGAGTGTAAGTTAGTGCTCATAGCTCATAGGTTGTGATCATCAGGAGTGTAAGTTAGTGCTCACAGCCGTGATGTGAACATCAGGAGTGTAAGTTAGTGCTCATAGCTCATATGTTGTGAACATCAGGAGTGTAAGTTAGTGCTCATAGCTCATAGGTTGTAAACATCAGGAGTGTAAGTTAGTGCTCATAGGTTGTGATCATCAGGAGTGTAAGTTAGTGCTCATAGCTCATATGTTGTGAACATCAAGAGTGTAAGTTAGTGCTCATAGCCGTGATGTGAACATCAGGAGTGTAAGTTTGTGCTCATAGCCGTGTTGTGAACATCAGGAGCGTAAGTTAGTGCTCATAGCCGTGATATGAAAATCAGGAGTGTAAGTTAGTGCTCATAGTTTATAGGTTGTGAACATCAGGAGTGTAAGTTAGTGCTCATAGCCGTGATATGAACATCAGGAGTGTAAGTTAGTGCTCATAGTTCTTAGGTTGTGAACATCAGGAGTGTAAGTTAGTGCTCATAGCCGTGATGTGAACATCAGGAGTGTAAGTTAGTGCTCATAGCTCATAGGTTGTAAACATCAGGAGTGTAAGTTAGTGGTCATAGCTCATAGGTTGTGATCATCAAGAGTGTAAGTTAGTGTTCATAGTTCATAGGTTGTGAACATCAGGAGTGTAAGTTAGTGCTCATAGCCTTGATGTGAACATCAGGAGTGTAAGTTTGTGCTCATAGCCGTGTTGTGAACATCAGGAGTGTAAGTTAGTGCTCATAGCTCATAGGTTGTGAACATCAGGAGTGTAAGTTAGTGCTCATAGCTCATAGGTTTTGAACATCAGGAGTGTAAGTTAGTGCTCATAGGTTGTGAACATCAGGGGTGTAAGTTAGTGCGCATAGCTCTTAGGTTGTGAACATCAGGAGTGTAAGTTAGTGCTCATAGCCGTGTTGTGAACATCAGGCGTGTAAGTTAGTGCTCATAGCTCATAGGTTGTGATCATCAGGAGTGTGAGTTAGTGCTCATAGGTTGTGAACATCAGGAGTGTAAGGTAGTGCTCATAGCTCATATGTTGTGAACATCAGGAGTGTAAGTTAGTGCTCATAGCCGTGTTGTGAACATCAGGAGTGTAAGTTAGTGCTCATAGCCGTGATGTGGACATCAGGAGAGTAAGTGGCGTGAGCTGGAAGAGCAGCGGCAGGCTGAGAGGCTGCAGAGGCAGGTCCAGGAGGAACAGGCCTACCTGCTCACCCTGCAACAACAGCAGCTCCCATTGGACAGGAACAGGACCACCCTGCAGCATCTTCAGCAGCCATTGGACAAGAGCAATAATAGATTACAGAATTCTCAACAGCCACTGGACAAGAATGACAGCAGATTACAGAATTCTCAACAGCCATTGGACAATAATGACAGCAGAGTACAGAATTCTCAACAGCCATTGGACAGAGTTGCACAAAAAGCTCACCAGCCAAGCAGGAGACTCCCTGCTCCACCTCCCCCACCGGACAGATATAAACTGCTCTCACACAAGCCCAATGGACCCCTATCAGAGATGAGTCAACAACAACAACTGCAACAAAAACAACAGCAACAATTACATAATCATCAACAGTCACATCAACAGCCACCTCATGTTTGTCAGCAAGTATTACCTCAGAACAGCCATTTCCTGCCTCTGTCAAGGCCCGCCCTTTCATCTCCTCCTGCCAATCCAGACAGCGCCAAGGACCCACCCCCACCGCATCCACCAACCACAGGCCCTGTGCTGGACTGTGTGGAATTCAGTGAGCCAATAGTAGAGGTGAACTCTTAGTGTGCCCTGCTCTGATTTGCTGTGTGCTGCTTCTGCTTGAGCTGGCTCAGCCTCAGTCTCAGCCTTGCCCTGAGAGTGTTTTTTCCTGCTGTACCACTCTATTGCTCTATCAGTTTACCACTCTATCTCTCTACCACTCTATCGCTCTATCAGTTTACCACTCTATCAGTTTACCACTCTATCTCTCTACCACTCTATACCCTAAACACCCCTTCCCCTACACCCCCTACACCTCTTCCCCTACACCCCCTACACCTCTTCCCCTACACCCCCTACACCTCCTACACCTCTTCCCCTACACCCCCTACACATCTTCCCCTACACCTCCTACACCTTTTTCCCCTACACCCCCTACACCTCCTACACCTCTTCCCCTACACCTCCTACACCTCTTTCCCTACACCCCCCTACACCTCTTCCCCTACACCCCCTACACCCCCTACACCTCTTCCCCTACACCCCCTACACCTCTTCCCCTACACCCCCTACACCCCCTACACCTCTTCCCCTACACCCCCTACACCTCTTCCCCTACACCCCCTACACTCCCTACACCTCTTCCTCTACACCCCCTACACCTCTTCCCCTACACCCCCTGCACCTCTTTCTCTACACCCCCTGCACCTCTTCCTCTACACCCCCTACACCCCCTGCACCTCTTCCCCTACACCCCCTACACCTCCTACACCTCTTCCCCTACACCCCCTACACCTCTTCCCCTACACCCCCTACACCTCTTCCCCTACACCCTCTACACCCCCTACACCCTCTACACCTCTTCCTCTACACCCAATACTCCACTGCTGTCCCCCCTCTACTCTGAGACGCTGTGATTTTAAGAGAGGGGCAGGAAATCTGGGGGCAAGGAGATGGTCTCTCTCTGGGCTGGATGAGATTGTCTCTCTGTGGTTTTAAGAGAGGGGCAGGAGGAGATCTGGGGGCAGGAGGAGATGGTCTCTCTGTGGTTTTAAGAGAGGGGCAGGAGGAGATCTGGGGGCAGGAGGAGATGGTCTCTCTGTGGTTCTCTCTGTTCTCTCTCCTCTGCTCCCTGTATTGAAGCTGTTGAGCTTATTCTGAGTGCTTTCACTATGAACAACAAATACCACACTCACATCGTTACACAAATGAACACAAGTAAACATGTGATGTGATCTGCAGGGTGGCCAAGAAGGTGTTTTCTCTAATGTATAAGTATAAGTATATACAGTATACTCTTTTGATCACGTGAGGGAAATTTGGTCTCTGCATTTATCCCAATCAGTGAATTAGTGAAACACCTTCAGCAGACAGTGAACACACAGTGAGGTGAAGCACACACTAATCCCGGCACAGTGAGCTGCCTGCAAGAACAGTGTGTGTGTGTGTGTGTGTGTGCGTGTGCGGTGTGTGGTTTTCTCTAATGTGTGTGTGTGTGTGTGTGTGTGTGGTTTTCTTTAATGTGTGCTGTGGTTTTGGCTCACTGACATTTCTGCTCTCCTTAACTGAACATGCTCTATTCTGCTAATGACATGTTCTGCCTTAAAGGATTATGGGAAATGTAGTCTTCTCTGGCCCACCGTCCTTTAGCTTGCTAATTGTGATTGCTAATTGTGAACCTTAACCTATGATATATGTGCCGTGTGTGTCCGTGTGTGTGTGTGTGTGTAGGATGAGCGCTACAGGAAGAATGTCCAGGGCTCTCCTCAGGCTGCCCCGACCAAACAGGCTCCGCCTGCCGTGCCGCCCCGAGCCGACGCCCACGCCAACGGCAGCGCCCCCGACAACCAAGCCATGCACCGGCCCGGCGAGCCACAGGTAACCTTGGTAACCACACACTCACATCAGGGCCATGTACAGGCCCGGCGAGCCACAGGTAACCGTGGTAACCACACACTCACATCAGGGCCATGTACCGGCCCTGCGAGCCACAGGTAACCGTG
>NC_055958.1:42528072-42535572 GCF_018492685.1 Alosa sapidissima | reverse complement strand
ACTCTTCGGATGATTCAGATATGATGCTAACCTGCGGACCTTATACTGACCTTATACGGACCTATGTGTGAACGACATACACGCACATTACAGAATCTCTGTGTGGTTGTCGAATGAGGGGTGGGGGCTTACAGAGTTCGCAAGAGGCGAGATATGACGCAGAATATATGCGCCCGCTGTCACAGCTGCTGTTTTTGTTTACAAAATGTATGCATTATGTAGGCTAAAGAAGAAAAATATATTGTGCGTAGGTTAATACTTGAAGTAGTCACGTAAGTGCGCATACTTGAAGCTGACCTACAGTATTTGTATGTGTGCTTCAAATAAACACATCTATCTGTTTTCAACGTTATGTAGCAGAATTACTTGGCTATAGAACCCAAATCTGGTTTGCGTTGGCTAGAGCATGCACAAACTTGTAGGCTTTATGGTACCAGCCAATTCAGTAGGCTAACTCAAGACTTCCATCATATACAACGTTTTTAAACAACAAACAAAACTAGAAATGTAATGCCAGAGGAATTACAATAGTGGATGGAAAGCTGCTGGCTTAATGTTGGTGGGGAGATTCCTGGAAAAAAACCCATTGAATCACTTAATCTTTTGAGTTTATACAAACCCTCGTACCAAAAGACCTTGTGTGTCAAGGCGTTCTTGAGATATGACACTCAAGGTGTTTTTGACCTTGACATTTGACCTTTGACCTCCAACATCAATTCACTTCATCTTTGAGTCCATACAAACACTCATACCAAATTTCAGGCATGTATGTCAAGGCATTCTTGAGATATCGCGCTCAGAGTATTCATGGACTTGACCTTTGACCTTTGACCTCCAACATCAACTCACTTCATCTTTGAGTCCATACAAATACTTGTACTAAATTTGAAGCATATGCATCAAGCCGTTCTGGAGATATGCGCAAAGCATGAGATATGGCTGTGACTTTTATTTTGACACATGGGAAACACTTAAACAGGATGTGTAGTTTTAGGGGGCGCCAGATTGTATGCATTAGAAGCTGAGACGGTTGAATTCACAGGTGACACCTGTGCCAGTGTTCTAATTAGCCCGGGAACTACTCTGGGATCTTAACGAGTGCAGCTGGCTTTAGGCCATTATGACATCACAGCCTTTGAAGTCTATGGAGGAAAAATGAGCTTTTTAACATTTTTAATCCCCTATTTCTCAAAAAGTATAAACTTTTAACAACTCTCTTGCCCCACTCCAGACCTTCAGAACGGTTATTTCAACATGTCTGTAAGTTAAAAGGCTACTGCCTTTTCAGCGCCTTCTCACGCCCCCCAGGTATTGATTCGAATGGCATTATACATGTGGATGGGTCTGAGAATGTTTTCTGCAGGGTAACATACAATACTACTACCATAGATCAAGCTGCTTCATGCAATAGCATGACTTATGCTTATAGTTCTATTCCAACGTTGATTTCTACCCAACGTACTGTATAGTAAAAAGAAAAGACAAATTTAAAACTAGAAACCTAACAAATATTCTTTCCATACCTCAGCATATTCCTCAAAAGCCAGAGGCATGTTCAGCTAACATGGGTTTACTAAATATAGGTGCACTTACTACCAAAACCTTTGCAATCAATGATTTTATTAGTGAAAAAAATTTGGATTTTCTGTTTCTTGTTGAAACCTGGCTGACTTCAGACAGCGAAGCTGTTCTTGTTGAAACTTGTCCCCCAAATTATAATTTCTTCCACTCAATTAGACAAGGCAAACGAGGTGGTGGAATTGCCTCCATTCTCTCAAACAAATATAGTTGCACTAGAGTCAACTTTGGCAAATTCGCTTCCTTTGAGTATATTGCCCTCACTCTGAAGGCTGACCCAGCTGTACTTCTATTAACCTTATACCGCCCTCCTAAACTATGGACTGGCTTTCTCGACCAGTTTTCTGAACTTATGTCGCTCATCATCACTAGCTATGATCGGATAATTGTAAATGGCGACTTCAATATTCATGTCAATAAGACAACTGATGCTAAAGCCAGTAAGTTCCTTAATGTGTTGGACAGTTTAGAGCTAAAGCAGCATGTTACAGGACCCACCCACAACCTTGGCAACACCCTCGATCTAGTCATTTCTAGAGGGATAGAAGTCACAGACTTATCAGTAAATGATATAAATATGTCTGATCATCATTGTGTATCTTTTAATATAGTACTACATACTCCAAAAATTCATCCAGAAATTGCAATCAAATCGCGACTCTTGGACATTAGAGCAGAACAGCAGTTCATAGCTCTTATGGACTCCATAAATTTAGATATTTTACATCATCCCATTGATCAAATGGTAGAGGCTCTCAATCGTGAATTAGGCGCTCTGCTTGACAGAGTGGCACCCTTAAAGACTAAAAAAAGGCCCTGTAGCAAACTGACACCTTGGATGAACGAAAATATCCATGATCTAAAAAGATCATGTAGAAAAGCTGAGAGAACATGGAGAAAAACTAAGTTACAGGTTCACTGTGCCATTCTAAAAGAAAAAATAGCAAATTATAATAGAGCTATTCGGAATGAGAGGAGGAACCACTTCTCTAAGGTAATTGCTGAAAACAGTGGAAACTCTAGGGTGTTGTTCTCTACCATTGATAGGCTATTGCATCAAACACCTTTTGATACACTCAGTCAGGCATCCTCTCTAAGATGCGAAGAATTTGCAGACTTCTTCAAAAACAAAGTCATTTCTATAAGGGAGGCTATTGGTAACACAAGTAATATGTTTGATAGTACACCCAAAAACAGCCCCCCAAAATTAAGGTCCTTTAGCACTATTACTCAATCTGAGCTTGGTCAAATTATAACTCAAACCGGCTCCTCAACATGTGTTTTAGATCCAATCCCTACTACATTCCTCAAAAAAGTATATGATAGCTTAGCTCCCTTTTTTCTCAAGGTAATAAATACCTCATTAGAAACAGGTATATTTCCAACTGCTTTTAAAACCGCTGTTGTGAAACCTTTACTTAAAAAGTCAAATCTTGACCATACCAAGACTGGCTACTGACTCAAACAAAGTCTCAATCCTTATTCTTCTGGATTTGAGTGCGGCATTTGACACCATTGATCATAGCATCCTAATTCACCGCCTTGCGAAGTGGGTGGGTCTCTCTGATAATGCTCTAAACTGGTTTCAAACCTACATTGCTGGCAGAGATTTTTATATCAGTCTAGGAGATCATGTATCTGAAAAACATGACTTGCCTTTTGGTGTGGCCCAGGGGAGCTGCCTTGGTCCCCTGCTATTTTCTCTATATATGCTTCCATTGGGAAACGTCATAAATCAGCATAATGTAAACTTCCACAGCTACGCAGATGATACACAATTGTATATTTCTGTGGAGCCAACTAACCCAGATGGCCTTTGCTCCCTCACTGCATGCCTAACCTCCATTAATCAGTGGATGAGCAACATTTTTTTTAAACTAAATGATGACAAAACAGAGGTACTTCTGGTTGGACCAAAACTAAAGCGAGATATTATTCTTAGTAATCTGGGGAACTTGGCGCACCAAGTCAAACCAAAAGTAACAAGCCTCGGTGTCATCTTAGATGCAGAGTTAAGTTTTAAGCCCCATATCAGTAAAGTTACTCAGACAGCCTATTTCCACTTGAGAAACATTGCCAAAGTGCGGCCCTTTTTAACTCAACAAGATGCAGAAAAACTAATTCACGCCTTTATCACTAGCAGGTTAGACTACTGCAATGCACTTTTCACTGGTCTTCCCAAAAAACACCTAAAGAAATTGGCACTCATACAGAACTCTGCTGCTAGACTTTTAACTAAGACCAAGAAGAGAGAACACATCACCCCTGTGTTGGCTGAACTGCACTGGCTCCCTGTTTCCTATAGAATTGATTTTAAGGTTCTGTTAATTACTTACAAAGCTCTAAATGGCATTGCACCTTCATATATCTCTGAGCTTTTAATATCTTATCAACCACAAAGGAAACTTAGATCATCCAATTCTAATCTGTTAATCGTACCCAAAGTGCTCCACAAACAAAGTGGAGAAGCTGCTTTTATCCATTATGCCCCCAAACTATGGAACACCCTGCCTCTGTACATCAAGCAGGCGAGTTCAGTAAATATTTTTAAAAAAGATCTGAAAACATACCTGTACAGGAAAGCTTTTAGTTAACTCATCTTATCCTGTAGACTACTTTTTCAGATTATTCTACATCTGCTAGTATTGGAGGATGGGCTCCCCCTATTAAGTCAGGTTCTGCTCAAGGTTTCTTCCTGGAATATGGGAGTTCTTCCTTGCCACAGTTGCCATATGGCGTGCTTGTGGGGGGTAAGAGGGTTAAGGCTGCCAGTCTTATAACATGTCATTTTCTATATTTTTGATATGTTGCTGAGTGGATCATAAACAGCCCCAGCAATGAAGAAATGTGATTGATAATGACTGACTGACTATTATTGTGTTACATGCTTCAAATGTAAAGCACTTTGAGCTGCATTCTGTGTATGAAAGGTGCTATACAAATAAAGCTTATTATTATTATTATTATTCTGCTTATGATGATTCAGTCTTTTGAATTCCTTTGGCCTTGCCATGCAGTTGTAGGCTACATCATCGCGTCTCTTGCCGTTCCCTTCATGTGTTCCATCACAATGCTGTCTGCCCTCATGGACAGTAGCTCCGTGATGTCTGCATCTTTCCAGGTCGGAGATTTTCTGGACAGCACTATGCCACTCCATCATAACACTGGCATTTAAGTCAGATCTAACCAGATGGACGCACGAAAACGTCACCAACACGCCCTCTCACTAGGTGTGAATTTTAACCGCATGTTCTACACTTCGTTCAGACACAGCACATTTACATAATGTCCGAAGGAAATACTAGGGGGGGAGTAGTATAAACACCGGGTGAATTTGGACTTCCATATGACCGGTTATGTCGTTCAGATATACGGCCCCACCGTTTAACATCGGCAGAACCTCCGGTCTTACACGTATGTCTGAAAGCCCTTTCTATGAGATATGTGTGTGTGTGTGTGTGAGAAGTGTATGTGTTGGATGAGGAGGAAAGCCCTAACACACACAGAGAGAGAAACAAACAGAGCGCACATACACACAGAAAGGCATGCACACACACACACACACACACACACACACACACACAGAGAGAGTTGTGTTTTGAGGTGTGCCTGGTTGCCTAGGTTACGGGAACGATGCGCGTCTGGCGGAGGCGTTGAGAGCGGACGCGTCCCGTAAGGGTTCCGTGGTCAACGTCAACCCGGTCAACACGCGGCCGCAGAGCGACACGCCTGAGATACGCAAGTACAAGAAGAGATTCAACTCTGAGATCCTGTGTGCTGCACTGTGGGGTGAGTACACACACACACACACACACACACACACACACACACACATACACACACACACACACACACACACACACACACACTTACTCACACACACACACACACACACACACACACACACACACACACACACACACACACACTTACACACACACACTTACACACACACACACACACACACACACACATACACACACACACTTACACACACACACACACACACACACACGCACACACACACACACACACACACGCTCACGCACACACAGCCGTGGCCTTTGGGGGCAGCCGTGTCCTACTGGTTAGTGCTTAGGACTTGTAACCGGAGGGTTGCCAGTTCGAGCCCCGACCAGTAGGCACGGCTGAAGTGCCCTTGAGCAAGGCACCTAACCCCTCACTGCTCCCCGAGCACCGCTGTTGATGCAGGCAGCTCACTGCGCCGTGATTAGTGTGTGCTTCACCCCACTGTGTGTTCACTGTGTGCTGAGTGTGTTTCACTAATTCACGGATTGGGATAAATGCAGAGACCTAATTTCCCTCACGGGACCAAAAGAGTATGTATACTTATACACACACACTCACGCACACACACACACACACAGACTAACACACGCCACACACCTCACACACACAGACTAACACACACCTCACACACACACAGACTAACACATACCTCACACACACAGAATAACACACACCTCACACACCTCACACACACACAGACTAACACACACCTCACACACACACATACAAACACACACACACACACAGACTAACAAACCTCCCTCTCTCTCTGCTGCAGGCGTGAACCTGCTGGTGGGCACAGAGTCTGGTCTGATGCTGCTGGACCGCAGTGGGCAGGGAAAAGTGTACCCCCTCATCAACCGGCGCCGCTTCCAGCAGATGGACGTACTCGAAGGACTCAACGTCCTGGTCACCATCTCAGGTACACACACACTACACACACACACACACACACACACACACGCACACACACATTACACACACACATACACACACACAGCGCACACACACACACACACACACACACACACATACAGCGCAAACACACACACACACACACACACACACACACACACACACACACATACACACACACACACTGCACACACACACACACACATTACACTATTGATGGGGACGAGACCGCCTATGCCGAATCCGAATCAAGGCCGAGTCTTTGAAGGGTCGAGACAGAGTCGAGAACGAGTCTGTTGGTTTTCAAATACAGTCGAGTCCGAGTCCTTTAGGAGTCGAGACCAAGACCATAAAAACATGTCAGTTTTCATATTCATGATTTAATATCACCCCAGTTAATAATCAACAGTTAGGCCCAGGCTTGGGATTTCACCATTTTAGGGGCAAGGCCACTTGGCCTTCAGTTGGGCATATTTGGTGGGGGGCACAAACGCCACATGTCAGGGCACCAATGCCAAAGTTAACTATACAGTAGCAGGCTATAAAAATGATTTAAAGTTGTATTTAGCCTATTCACTGCAGTACACCTGCATCACTGTATGAAACATTACAAAAACATGAAACATGACTTACATAGAACTGTAAATAATTTGATCATCTAATATTTACAGATATCTAGGCTATATTTAATATTTATATTTATTTTATATTTGGCCTGTTATGAAATCATGTATTGAACAATTTAAGCACAGCTCAGCTTTAAGAAACTCAAATAGCCCAGATGCATGCTTAGCATTTTTTGATCATTAAGGCTACTTTCACAAATTCTTAGTGAGCTGTATATCCTCTGATTTTAATATTTACCTATATCTACGCGATATTTGTTACATTTATTTTGTATTTGGCCTGTTATGAAATCATGTAGATCGATTTAAACACATTTTGAAACCTAAAGACCAAAGTTGGAGACATGAATGTAGACCTTGCTGCAAATTACATTTTTAATTTAACCGGAATACTCTGGAACGGCTTACTGTACAGGGGACTGCTTTACACCTTTGTGTTCGGTAAGGTCTGCTGTTTATTCTGATATATGGTTTGTCATGTGTTGAACGAAGGGTTCGTAAAGTATTCCACCAAGATGAATGGGTAGATGGGCGTAGAACCTTATGTAGACGTTATGATTAAATTTAATCA
>NC_055958.1:42508072-42520572 GCF_018492685.1 Alosa sapidissima | reverse complement strand
TTTGCAAATGATGGTGAATAACTACTCATCATGAGATCTACAGTATTTCGTAATATCTTTGTTTTAATTATGTTTCCCATTGTAATCGTGCAATTTGTAATGCTTTGCATGGACGTGCGCTGGTGTGCCTTCATGAATGATAGAAGGATGGTGCGTGCACCTGCCAATATGACTGGTGACATGCGCTCTTAAAATAGCATATGAACAACTCGCCATTGACTTCTGACCAGGTTTAGGTGGTGTATGATAGTGATTTTTAGACAACGCGCTAGGCCCCTCCCTAGGTTGTTAATTGCCACACCCCTGGGAGCAATGCTTAAAAAATAAACGTGCAAAATACCGAATTAAACTTTGCGCGGGTGAAAAACGAACTTTACGTCATGCGCTGGTGACCCAAAATACAGCCCTATATCTCAGTGTACCCACTACAGCTACCTAGACTACACCACAGTATACCCACTACAGCTACCTAGACTACACCACAGTATACCCACTACAGCTAACTAGACTACACCACAGTATACCCACTACAGCTACCTACACTACACCACAGTATACCCACTACAGCTAACTACTACACCACAGTATACCCACTACAGCTACCTACACTACACCACAGTATACCCACTACAGCTAACTACTACACCACAGTATACCCACTACAGCTAACTAGACTACACCACAGTATACCCACTACAGCTACCTAGACTACACCACAGTATACCCACTACAGCTACCTAGACTACACCACAGTATACCCACTACAGCTAACTACTACACCACAGTATACCCACTACAGCTAACTAGACTACACCACAGTATACCCACTACAGCTAACTAGACTACACCACAGTATACCCACTACAGCTACCTAGACTACACCACAGTATACCCACTACAGCTACCTACACCACAGTATACCCACTACAGCTAACTACACCACAGTATACCCACTACAGCTACCTAGACTACACCACAGTATACCCACTACAGCTAACTACACCACAGTATACCCACTACAGCTAACTAGACTACATCACAGTGTACCCACTACAGCTAACTACTACACCTGCACACTACAAAAGTGCACCAAATGACTCAATACACTTGGAGGAGGTCTGCGTCCTTTCTTTTCCAGATATTTTAGGATTTCGCCGTGGTATCGTTTCAGTATCGAGCATCGAGATATTTATGGCAGGTATCGTATCGAAGTCATAATTTTGGTATTGTGACAACACTACAACACACACACACACACACACACACACACACAAACACACACTACTACTACACACACACACACACACACACAGTAACTGCATACTGTAATACTGCACTTAACCTGCACTTGGTATTTAATGCTTCTTTGCACTTCTGGTTGGATGTCAACTGCATTTCATTGGCTCTGCACCTATACTCAGCTCTTGTACACACACACACACACTCACACTCTCTCTCACACACACACACTCACACATGCAAGCACACATACGTGCACATACACAGATGTACAGTCAATATCTTGATCATTTGCAATGTAAGTATACTGTGAAATAATGTGTGTATGTGTGTGCGTGCGTGCATGTGTGTGTGTGTGTGCAGGTGTTCTTTGTGTCGGTGCGTTCCGGCGGCTCCAGTCAGGTGTACTTCATGACCCTCTGTGTGTGTGTGTGTGTGTGTGTGTGTGTGCAGGTGTTCTTTGCGTCGGTGCGTTCCGGCGGCTCCAGTCAGGTGTACTTCATGACCCTCGGCCGCACCTCCCTTCTCAGCTGGTAGAAGCTCCACCCATCCAGCCTCCAGCCACACCCACTTTTCAAGACCGCCATGGAAACCAAGTCCAAACATCCAACACCACTCCCACGGATCTGGGGTCCCTGCTGTGAGCGCTGTGCCGGGCTGGCGCACGCTGATGATGTCACAGACGGGGACCGTGTACAGCTGACCTATCGGGGGCGGAGCTTCAGTGTTATGCTAGTCTGTGTTCGTGTCTCTCTGTTGGACCACGGGAGTGTGAGGGTTGCCACGGAAACGACAGAGGACATGAGGGGAATATTTAAAGGCATGTTTGTGAAAGAGCTGGCACCTGCTAAAAGACAAGTAGAAAGTGTGTGTGAGTGCGTGTATGTGTGTCTGTGTGTGTGTGTGTGACAGAAAAGATATTGGGTGGGATAGATCCAGGTTTGTGTGAGTATGTTTTTGGAACTATGGAAGTGATTCTGATTCTTGTTCTAATGATTCTGATTCTTGTTCTAATGATTCCGATTCTTGTTCTAATGATTCCGATTCACAGAGAAACTATGTATAACTATGTGGCTTCAGTGTTTGACCTTTGACCTTTCTGTTCAACCCTTGACCCTGTCACCCAATCACACGGCCGTATTTAAGTAAGGGGCGGGGCAACTGACTGTATGTATTTCTCACCGAGCTCACGGGGAAAGCCCCGCCTCTTTTTACACAGTGGTCATGTGATCAAGTCTCTGAACTACAGGACGCCCAATAAAGAAACAGAGAGGACTTCCTGTGCACATCTCTACGCACACACACACACACACACACACACACACACACACACACACACTAGTGCTGTAGAAATGCATTTAGTATTTTCCATATGTTATGCTGTGAACAGTGAATTTGAACAGTGTGTGTGTTTGCGTGTCTGTGTGTACACGTGTATGTGTGTGATAGAGAGAAAGAGAGATCCAGTTTTAGACACACACTCACACACAGACTCACAGATGCTCACACACACACAGACTCACACACACACACACAGATGCTCACACACAGACTCACAGATGCTCACACACACACAGACTCACACACACAGCACAAAACTCATATATGGCTGCATACAGGTGTTATGCCCCCCCGGTGCATGGTGTGTATGTGTTTGTGTGTGTGTGTGTGTGTATATGTGCACACCCATTTGTGTGTGTGTGTGTGTGTGTGTGTGTCTCCCCCTGGTGTATGGTGTGTCCTGTTCTTCTTGGACTCAGGAGTTGGGGGGAGAGCTAAGGACTGTGTGTGTGTGTGTGCGTGTGTGCGTGCGTGTGTGTGTGTGTGTGTGCGTGTGTGTGTATGTGTGTGTGTGTGTGCGTGTGTGTGTGTGTGTGTGTGTACATGTGTGTGTGTGTGTGTGTGTGTGTGTGTGTACATGTGTGTGTGTGTATGTGTGTGTGTGTATTTGTGTGTGTGTGTGTACATGTGTGTGTGTGTGTGTGTGTGTGTACATGTGTGTGTACATGTGTGTGTGTGTGTGTGTGTGTGTGTGTGTGTACGTGTGTGTGTGTGTGTGTGTACGTGTGTGTGTGTGTGTGTATGTGTGATGTGTGTGTGTGGGCGTGTGTGTGCGTACGTGTGTGTGTGTGTGTGTGTGTTTGTCTGTGTGTGTGTGTGTGTGTGTGTGTGTGTATGTGTGTGTGGGTGTGTGTGTGTGTACATGTGTGTGTGTGTGTGTGTGTGTGTGTGTGTGTGTGTGTGTGTGTGTGTACATGTGTGTGTACATGTGTGTGTGTGTGTGTGTGTGTGTGTGTGTACGTGTGTGTGTGTGTGTGTGTACGTGTGTGTGTGTGTGTGTATGTGTGATGTGTGTGTGTGGGCGTGTGTGTGCGTACGTGTGTGTGTGTGTGTGTGTGTTTGTCTGTGTGTGTGTGTGTGTGTGTGTGTGTGTGTGTATGTGTGTGTGGGTGTGTGTGTGTGTACATGTGTGTGTGTGTGTGTGTGTGTGTGTGTGTGCGTTCTCTTCTCTTGCTCTGCGTTCCTTTGTCACTCCAGATGGTGTAAACTCCTCCCCTGGTTCTGTCGGACCTGTCGGGCCCCTGGTTCTGTCGGTTCTGTCGGGCCCCTGGTTCTGTAGGTTCTGTCGGGCCCCTGGGCCTGTCGGACCTGTCGGGCCCCTGGTTCTGTCGGACCTGTCGGGCCTCTGGTTCTGTAGGTTCTGTCGGGCCCCTGGTTCTGTAGGTTCTGTCGGCCCCCTGGTTCTGACCCAGCTCTGGGGCTCAGGGGTGAAGAGTGTTTCTGTTGTCTCTGTATCTGTATGTGTCCATATGACCAATTATTACTACTAATAATGACTCTACGGCTGCAATGCTAATATGGTAATGCTCCTTCATTTGATGCCAATGTTTACAGGGACAGTGTTTATGGTTTCTCACACTAACGTGCATCCTTTCTATTTATAGTTTCGTATGACTTTGTTTTTGTTTTTACCTTTTAAGGTGATTACTTGTTTATTTTCATGATTTAACTCTCAGTCGTGACCCACTCACAGCTAGCTTGAGGGAGACACACACAGCAGCTTGCTTCTAACACATTTGCTAGCACAGCTAGGCTATATTGACCCATGCTAATATGTTTGCCAGCACAGCTAGGCTATATCGACCCATGCTAATATGTTTGCCAGCACAGCTAGGCTATATTGACCCATGCTAATATGTTTGCCAGCACAGCTAGGCTATATCGACCCATGCTAATATGTTAACTAGCACAGCTAGGCTATGTTGACCCATGCTAATATGTTTGCTGGCACAGCAAGGCTATGTTGACCCATGCTAATACAGTATTTTTGCTAGCACAGCAAAGCTATCCTGAACCATGCTAACACATTTACTGCACAGTTGGTCTGCCCAGCTAGGCTTTCCTGAGTCATGCCAACTTATTAGTTTACAGACTATTCTGATCCACTCAGTTATGTAAACATATTAGCCTGCAAAGCTAGGCTTATCTAATTTACTAACTTGCTCAGCTAGGCTTATCCTAGCCATGCTTCACTAACTACTCTTCTCTTAGTGAATGGGGGGTACGATCTGAGGGCTGTGCCAATGTTTCCAGTGATTAGCTGATTAGCATGTTTCCAGTGATTAGCTGATTGATTCCTAGCACAGATCCTGTGTAATGACATTATGTTTGGCGAGCCATCCAGTAGTGGTTCTAAGCATTCCTCTGACAGTTCTAAGCATTCCTGTACTGTTCCCTGAGGTGCTCTGCTAGCGTGTGTGTGGAGTGGAGCGGCGGCGTGTGTCTCTGCATTGGTTCGCGAGGTGTGTGTGTCGTTGGTGTGTTCCGTGCTTTTCCTCGAGCCTTTCTCCTTTTATTTACAATAAAAAGACAGTCATTTCAAACCCAACCTCTGAGTGTTCAATCACACACTCTCATACACACATGCACACACAGACACAATAAACAAGACCGTCATTTCAAACCCAACCTCTGAGCCTTCAATCACACACGCCCACACACACATATACACAAACACACACAATAAACAAGACAGTCATTTCAAATTCTCAACATGTGAGTGTTCAATTACATATGCTTTCACACACAATAAACAAGATGGTTTAATCACACATGCTCACACTCTCTCTCTCACACACACACACACACACACACAATAAACAAGACGGTTATTTCAAATTCTCAACCTCCAGTGTTGTATAAAGTACTAGAAAGCAATACTTGAGTAAAAGTACAAGTATCGTACTAGAAAAAGACTTTGGTAGAAGTGAAAGTTGCCTTTTAGAATATTACTTAAGTAAAAGTCTTAAAGTATCTGATATATACTGTACTTAAGTATCAAAAGTAATTTTCTGATATTTAATGTACTTAAGTAATTGAAGTAGAAGTAAAAAGTAAAAAGCAAGCGGTTTTATTTTGAACTTTTATTGTAAACTTTATTTTGGCTTTTTTTTATAGTAAAACATAAAGCATATTCAGGGTTCCCATATCTTCTTAATCTCACTCATCAAATCAAATCACATTCTTTTCTAGGACTTTTTAGGCACAATTCTCTGAAATGAAAAATAAATAACTTATTTTTTTCACACAAAAAAATGACCTGCTTGTAGGGAGAACATTTTGGTCATGTGGCATGAGCATTTCTAGGGCTTACTCCCCAGGTCACCGTCACTTACACACACACAGGCCACCTATGTCCAGCAGCTACTAATATGCCAGTCATTAGTTGAAACTGAAAAGGTGTCTTCATCTTCAAAAGAAGCTGGTTTTCAAAGTTGCCAGAATTCAGTGCCCGGGAGTTTCAGGCCCAAGAACGACCATAGTGGTGAAAATTGGATAAATTAAGCAACATTTCAGCTCTTACTATCCTGTAGTTTTTATTAGTACCATGATTCAACAAATGTGTAAAGGTTATATAATAATTCACTTCAACTGAGAAGTTAACAAAAAATATTCCACTATTCCATAAGTTACCAAAACAGAAAGAAAGAAAGAAAGAAAGAAAGCCTTTGAAATGTAGCTTATCCCATGCTTCCACAAAGAGGCATATTGAACTAATGTTTAGGCTACATGTTTTTTGCACATGGGTAGGCTATATTGTTGTTTGGTGATTTAGCCTACTCCTTTACTACACCCTCTTCTGAGCAAACAAGGCATATAGGTTTATCATGTAGGGTAATTGCTCTTTCTTACATTAAATAACTTTAATTTATCCTCTCTACTTGTCCCTGTAGTCATGGCCTCCTCATCACTAATTTCGGGCTCATCATTTTCAGTGGTCGACTGGTTGATCTGCTGCTCAGTCTCTCCTGGCCTCTTTCTACCATCCATCCTTCCTGACGCTTGTGTCTACTGTAGGGCCGGCTCGGCTATCCGTATCTGAGAAAACTTTTTGGGAAAAGACGGGCTATATGGACCCAATCAACTCTTTTTGGGAGGGGAGAACTCCCTCACGTAGGCTACAACCCATGCAGAGGCATTGCATTGGTGTCATGCACAGAATGCGGAACGTGTCCTACTTTAAGAAAAGATAGACTACCGGGAATTCTCCCAATTACCCACCCCGGGCCTGATTCAGTCTTACTCTTCTTGGACTGAAGACAACTCCTGCGATGCTATGGATAAATAGCCTTTTACAGGCCGCTAGGGCAGGTAGCCGATGTACAGAAACATTTCTTGCAAATACGGCCACGGGTGTATGACGTTATATTCACCACTACCCTGTTCACTGAGTTCACCACTATGGTCGGGGTGGTCGTATATGATAACGGGAGGTCCTCCAGTAGGTGCTCGTGCTTCCATGGCGGTTTCAGTTGTGCGTCCTCCTCCTTTAGCAACAAACACGCGCTGAAATAGAGCGTGCAGCGTGCGGAGCGTGCGTAATGCAATCTAGGAGCAGTGATTCGCCAAACCTCCCTAATTGCAGTCGCACACATTTCTTCTAATTTTATGTTTTAGTAACGAGTAACGAAGATGCTTAGTGGAAATATAACGGAGTAAAAGTATACATTTTATCTAGGAAATGTAGTTGAGTAAAAGTGGAAGTTGACATAAATTTAAATAGCGAAGTAAATTACAGATACGTGAAATTTCTACTTAAGTACAGTAACCAAGTATTTGTACTCTGTTACATTACAACACTGTCAACCTCAGAGTGTTCAATGAAACACACACACATTACAAAAGTCACTTCAGCTTTTCATCCTGCACGCACACACACACACACACACAGTCAATAAACAACTTCATTTCAACCTTTCAACCTCACATCGATATCTTGATCAACCTCACATTGAGACTTCAATTGTGCATTTCATACACAGGGGTAACACATACACACTCACATGCACACAAACACAAAGCAAGTTTATTATTATTATTAATAAAGTGCATTTCATACACACTTACACGAGACACACACGGTCACAAAGCAAGTTTAGTAATAAAATGTATTTCATACACAGGGGTAACACACACTCACATGCACACAAACACAAAGCAAGTTTAGTAATAAAGTGCATTTCATACACAGGGGTAACACACAGTCACATGCACACAAACACAAAGCAAGTTTATTATTATTATTAATAAAGTGCATTTCATACACACACTCACACAAGACACACACGCTCACAAAGCAAGTTTATTCATATAGTGCATTTCATACACAGGGGTAACACACACTCACACGAGACACACACTCACACGATACACACAAGCACACAAGACAAGTTTATTCATATAGTGCATTTCATACACAGGGGTAACACACACACACACAGGGGTAATTTAATGTGCTTTAGAATAGTAGTGAATGAAGTCATAAACAGGCAATCGTTAAAACATATTATAAAAAGTAAAGTACATAAAATAATCACAAAGTAAATAGAATAATTAAAAACTAGAGAATGTAATTCCAGGGAATTACGAGTGCATGAAAATGGAAAAATGGCTGCGGAATGAAATATTGTTAAATATATTGTCTAAAATATAATCTAAGTAAAAAGATGGAGGTCAGATAGAGAAAAAAGCTGGCAGGGAGTCATCAATTGATGACAACTGACAGTTGGAATGGCCGAACAGTTAAATAGTTGAGTAGTTTAAATAGTTAAATTATTTTATAGAGAATTATTGTATTGAGGACTTATTTTGAAGTTGAAGTTGTTGAGGACAGAGGAAACAGTTGGCGGGAGTTGTAGTTGATGACGACTGACAGTTGGAATGGCCGAACAGTTAAATAGTCGGACAGGGAAAATGGTTAGGTTATTTAATAGGATATTATTGTAGTAAGTACTTTTTTTTTTTAAACAGTTGTAGGCAGAGGAAACAGTTGGCAGGAGTCATAGTTGATGGCAACTGACAGTTTGAAAGGCTGAACAGTTAAATAGTTGGATAGTTAAAATGGTTAAATTATTTAAAATGGAATTATTGTAGTGAGGAGTTTTATTTTGAAACAGTTGTGGTCAGGGGAAACAGTTGACAGGAGTCAAAGTTGATAACAACTGACTGTTGCTAGAGTAGTTATGGTGGTTGCTATGCTGGTTGCTAGGTTAATGATGTTGGTTGCTAGGTTTTAACTGTGAATGTGGTTGCTAGGCTGTTGCTAGGGTACTTGAAGTCGTTGCTAGGTTGTTGCTAGGGTGTCCATGGTGGCTACTATCAGAAAAAAAGGAGTTACTACAGTGGTTTGCTAGTATAATTATCTTGGTTGCTATGGAAACAGTTGAACAGTTAAATAGTTGGATAGTTTAAATGGTTAAATTATTTAATAGGGAATTATTGTAGTGGAGACTTTTATTTTGAAACAGTTGTGGGCAGAGGAAACAGTTGAACAGGATCTGTAGTCTTAAGAGAGCCAGATTGTATGCTTAAAGCCTGAGACAGACAGTTGCTGGAGGTGGCCGGAACCATATGGCTCTGGCCGGAACACTTGGCATAGGATTCCAAGTGCCCTATTGTGATGCCATAATCGGCAATGTTTTAAGTCTACGGGAACATTTTTAATAGTTTTTAATTAATAGTTCAAAAAGTATAAAAGTTACAAATATGAAAAATACATTCCACACCTGTCCTAAGTAAGACCTACGTAACGCAGTTTGAATGAAGTTTCTACATTAAACGGTTGAAGCCGCATTAAACGCGGAAAAAGCGTTAGAAGAAGAATAATAACTAGAAAAGCATTTCCTGAAGGAAATACAGTGCATGAAAATGCAAAAAATATGATGTAAAATATCATACAGAGTAAAAACAAACTATATTGATTGCTAGGTAGATGAGGTTTAATATAGTTGGAATGACTGAACAGTTAAATAGGTGGATAGTTTATATAGTTAAATGATTTGCTTGGTAGATAAGGTTTAATATAGTTGGAATGATTGAACGGTTAAATAGGTGGATAATTTAAATGGTTAAATTATTTAGGTAGATAATTGACGATAACTGACAGTTGGAATGGCTCTAATGTTTGCTAGCAGTTATGCTAACTATGTTATCAAAGATAATAATGTTAACCAAGTTACTTAACTTAGTTAACTTAGCTAATGTTTTCATTTTTAGTAGTTATGCTAACTAGCACTATGTTAACCATGTGACTTAGCTAACTTAGCTAATCATTTTTAGCAGTTATGCTAACTATGCTAACTAGCATGCACTAACCATGTTACTTAGCTAACTTAGCTAATCATTTTTAACAATTTTGCTAAAAATGCTAATTAGCATGGTAACATGCTAGCATGCTAACTATGCTAACCATGTTCGTTAGCTAACTTAGCTAATCATTTTTAGCAGTTTTGTAAAAAATGCTAACAATGCTAACATGCTAACTATGCTAACCATGCTAACTAGCTACAGTGGGTAGGAGTCATAGTTGATGATAAGTAACAGTTACAATGGCTGAACAGTTAAAAGGTTCAGTAGTTTAAAGGGTTAAATTGTTTAACAGTGAAATATTGTAGTGAAGACTTTTATTTTGAAACAGTTTTTGGCAGGGGAAGCAGTGGAACAGGATGTGTAGTCTTAATAGGGCCAGTTTGTATGCTTAAAGCCTGAGACTGGCAGTTGATCCAGGTGGCCTGAACACCTGCCATAGGATTCTAATTGCTTAACGGCTCTATTGTGATGTCATCAGCCCATGTTAAGTCTATGGGGAAATTTTGAACAGTTTTTAATTAATAGTTTAAAAAGTATAAAAGTTACAAAGCTGAAAAATACATTGCACTCTTGTCCTAAGTAAGACCTACGTAACATAGTTTAAATGAAGTTTCTACGTTAAACGGTTGAAGCTGCATTAAATGCGTTAGAAGAAGAACTAGAAAAGCATTTCCTGAAGGAAATACAGTGCATGAAAATGCAAAAATATGATGTAAAATATCATACAGAGTAAAAACAAACTATATTGGTTGCTAAGTAGATGAGGTTTAATATAGTTGGAATGACTGAACAGTTAAATAGGTGGATAGTTTAAATGGTTAAATTATTTAGGTAGATAGTTGACGATAACTGACAGTTGGAATGGCTCTAATGTTTGCTAGCAGTTATGCTAACTATGTTAACAAAGATAATAATGTTAACAAAGTTACTATGCTAACTAGCATGTTAACATGCTAGCATGCTAACTATGCTAACCATGTTACTTAGCTAATCGTTTTTAGTAGTTTTGCTAAAAATGCTAACTAGCATGCTAACATGCTAGCGCTAGCATGCTAACTATGCTAACCACGTTACTTAGCTGACTTAGCTAATCGTTTTTAGCGGTTTTGCTAAAAATGCTAACTAGCATGCTAGCATTCTAACTATGCTAACCACGTTACTTAGCTGACTTAGCTAATCGTTTTTAGCAGTTTTGCTTAAAATGCTAACTAGCATGCTAACATGCTAGCATGCTAACTATGCTAACCATGTGACTTAGCTAACTTAGCTAATCATTTTAAGCAGTTTTGCTAAAAATGCTAACTAGCATTCTAACATGCTAGCATGCTAACTATGCTAACCATGTTACTTAGCTAACTTAGCTAACTAGCTACAGTGGGTAGGAGTCATAGTTGATGACAAGTAACAGTTACAATGGCTGAACAGTTAAAAAGTTCAGTAGTTTAAAGGGTTGAATTGTTTAACAGTGAAATATTGTAGTGAGGACTTTTATTTTGAAACAGTTTTTGGCAGAGGAAGCAGTTGAACAGGATGTGTAGTCTTAATAGGGCCAGTTTGTATGCTTAAAGCCTGAGACTGGCAGTTGGTCCAGGTGGCCCGAACACCTGCCATAGGATTCTAATTGCTTAACGGCCGTATTGTGATGTCATAATCATAATGTTAAGTCAATGGGGAAATTTTGATTAGTTTTTAATTAATAGTTTAAAAAGTATAAAAGTTACAAAGTTGAAAAATACATAGCACCCATGTCCTAAGTAAGACCTACGTAACATAGTTTGAATGAAGTTTCTACGTTAAACGGTTGAAGCTGCATTAAATGCGTTAGAAGAAGAAGAAGAAGAAGAAGAAGAAGCCTAGAAAGAACAGTACAGTGCATTTTCATGCACTGTAATAATAAGAATAATTCGGATAACAGTAGAGTGCATTTTCATGCACTCTAATAATTTTAATAATAAGAATAATTCGGATAACAGTAGAGTGCATTTTCAAGCACTCTAATAATAATATTATTAGGGTGAAAACAGAGGGTGAAAACTGCCCAACGCATCACTGTTTTCTCACTCCCCTCCATCGAGGCCATCCAGGGCACGCAGCATCATCAAAGACTGTTCTCACCCCAACCACAGACTGCTCACCCCACTCCCCCTCCAGGAGGCGTTACAGGTCTCTCCGCACCTGAACCAGCAGGTTCAGAGGAAGCTTCTTCCCTTCCCTACTGAACTGTAGCTCTGCACCCCGGTGACAACCAAGCAACTAAACCAACTAAAGACACAAACTGCACAATGACAATAAAGTTGAATCTAATCTAATCTAATCTAATCAATGATTCAGTTATGTCAGTGTATGTGTGTATGTGTGTGTGTGTGTGAGAGTATGTGAGAGATAAAGAGACGACAGGATGTTTTCTTGTGCAAGAGCACATTCTTCTGGTGAATTCCAGCTATATGTAACTGTGTATGTGTTCACCCAAAAGAACAGCTTACTGACATACAGTACAACCACACACATGTGCACACACACACACACAACTCCACTTAGAAGTTGTTATGTCATGGAAAGCTTAGACCTTGGCATGCCATGGAATCCTTGTGATACTAGTGATGTCATAAAGG
>NC_055958.1:42493072-42503072 GCF_018492685.1 Alosa sapidissima | reverse complement strand
TAGTTTTTATTATAGGCTAATATTCCACTATTCCACAAGGATAGGTTGATAAGTTAACAAAAACAGGAAGGAAGAAATAAAGCATTTGAAATGTATCCCACAATTCCACTAAGAGGCATATTGAACTACTGTATTGTTTACATGTTTTTTTCTGCATGGGTCAGCCATCATGTTGTTGTTTGGTGATTTGCTCCTTTACTACACCCACTTCTGAGCAAACAAGCCATATAGGTTGATCATGTAGCCTACTGCTGTCATAGCCTACTGTTCTTTCTTCCATAAAATAACTTTAATTCATATGGTTAACTCTATTATCCTTTCTACTTGTCCCTATAGTCATAGTTCATTTCGGGCTCATCATTTTCAGCGGGGGACTGGCTGATCTGCTGCTCAGGCTACTTTTGTTTTTAGGCCTAGGCTAGGCCTACTGCATACACAGATCAAGCTTGAGTTTTGTTATCAATATTTGCATAATATTTGCAAAGTCTATGAATAGCCATATTGGATGATACCAAAATGCTAATATTTTAATTCATTTAATATGTTACTTGCGAATAGGTTGACAACGCTACAACGTCCAGTAGGTTATTAGCCCAGTTACGCCATTATAATCATGGCTATCTCTCTTTACCAGTTGCCACTTATGTCTGTCCTCTTCAAAAAAAATTGGAAGCATGGCACATTTGGCAGCATTTCCCTCCAATACTTTTCATCTTATTTACCCAGCCTTTGACCTGGGGTGCCTTCGGGAAACAATGGACTTTTAATTGGGTTCCGGAGGGAACTGGCCATGTGCAAGTGGGAAGCGGGGGAAGCAGGGCGATCCTGATCAAGTCCGTCCCTATATGTACCTCTTAGTTCGTCCCTATACAGTATGTACCTCTTAGTTCGTCCCTATATGTACCTCTTTGAATGTGTTTACTGTTAGTTCATGGAGGAACATTACTATTTTGTCTTAGAGTCTGTCTCGTGAATTATGTGTTAATTGTTTGTTTTGTCTACCCCTGCAATTTAGAATGGTGCTGGCCACCTGCATATATGTTCATCCCTCTGTTAGTCTAGAGTGGAGTCTAGTGTTGTCTTGTGACGTCTATAGTAAAGTTATTATGACTGCCCTGCAGCAAAGCGGCAGTCATATAGGTTTAGTCAGATTTTTTTTTTTCACATGGCCAAATTTCCGTCAAGGATTCCCGGGACACTGAAAGACCGGGGTACACGAAACTTGGTGGGCATGTAACCCCACATGGATAGCATGGAACCATCGTTTTTCGTTTTGATTTGTAGCCCCCTCCACTGGACTGGACCCCCCGAAAGGAGGGAAGGGCAGACACAGTTTTCTGTGAATATCTCCTAAACCGTAGAGTTTAGGAGGACCACCTTTTTTTGTATGTTGATCTCAAGGGGCCATGTCAACCCATTCCATAACCACTCATTTCATATATAGCGCCACCTAGTTAAACACAAAAAAGTAAAAATGAGCTGTTGTAATCGCAGGTATCTGTGACCTAACAAAGTAAAAACTGCACAAAATTGGAAGTGTAGGATCATTATGACACCCTCTGAATGCACGCAAAGTTTACTGTACATCACTCACTCACTCTCTTGAGCACCTTGCCAGGCACACATAACTAAGGACTATGGCTGGACTACTGTTTGCACATTGGACTTTCTTAATTTAACTTATATAGTGTATTTAGTTTTTGGCTGGACTACTGTTTGCACCTTCACCATGACACTCACTCCCTTTAGCACCTCACCAGTCCCGGCCCTGTCACTACAAGCGTCTTATGCTTGATCACCCTCAAGCACATTGGACTTTCTTAATTTAACTTATATAGTGTATTTAGTATTTAGTTTTGTTAGTTTTCTTATCTGTCTTATCTTCTACTGTCTTTATTGTACAGTGGAGTTTAGTTATATGTTTATACTTACACTTATGTTTGCCACTTCTGCTGTAAGTGCATGTTGTGTGTGATGTCTGTATGCTACCGAGACCCTTGAATTTCCCCTTGAGGATCAATAAAGTATCTATCTATCTATCTATCTATCTATTATGACACCCTCTGAATGCACGCCAAGTTTCATGGAATTCCGTTCATGGGGGGCCACACAATAAATTAATTTATGTTACTATACACCAACTGGCCTGTAGGTGGCCGGAGACAGTTTTCTGTGAATATCTCGAGAACCGTAGGGCCTAGGAGGACCACCTTTTTTTTGTATGTTGGTCTTAAGGGGCCATGTCAAAAGTCAAAGTCAAAGTCAAAGTCAAAGTCAGCTTTATTGTCAATTTCTTCACATGTTCCAGACATACAAAGAGATCGAAATTACGTTTCTCACTATCCCACGGTGAAGACAAGACATATTTTACCAATTTAAGTCCACAGACAAACATAACATTCAAGTAAACAAAAAAGTAAGTAAATAAGTAAATAAGAGGGCACATATAATAATGAAAAAATAAGAGCAGCAAAATTTGGTTGAAATTGTGCATGGACAGTCAATAAAATACTAGTGCAAAGTAAGGCCAATAAAAGGCTTGGGTAGTTCTGTTTGACCTAAGTAATAAAGAAAGTGGCATAGTGGTGCAAGTTATGTAAGAGCAGCAGAAGTGTTGTCAACCCATCCCATTACCACTTTTTCATGTATAGCGCCACCTAGTTAAAAATTAAAAAGCAAAAGGTCTTTTCATCACAATATCTCTGGCTGACATGGTCAAAACTGCACGAAATTGAAAGTGTAGGATTATTATGACACCCTCCGAATGCATGCCAAGTTTCGTGAACTTTCGTTCATGGGGGGCCTTACAATAAAATAATTTATGTGTACATTTAGTGACTGTACACCAACAGAGTTTTCTGTGAATATCTTGAGAACCTTAGGGCCTAGGATGACCATTTTTTTTCGTATGTTTGCCTCCAGGGGTCATGTTAACCCATTCCATGTGCATAAACAGATACACACGCACACACATACATTCATAGTAATACTATGTATGACACATACTCACACAGTAGACATATGTACGCATGCATGCACATGCACATGCACACACACAGGCACATACACAGGCACACATACACACACACATAAACATAAACATGTACACGCAGACATGCACACAATTCAAGAATTTCTCAGAATTATGAACAGGCAAGATGGGGGTGGGGTTGTATAAAATGAATTTTACATGTGAAATCTATGAACTAATCATGTTTTGGTACTTGTTGTCTAGCAGATACCAGTGAGAACTGGGTGTGCATAATGCAGTTTAGTGAGACAGTTAGAATCATATATGCCTTTCAGCGTGATTTATTTTTGTGGAAAAAATGTGCTGGACTGGGCAGCGGTCATATTTTGTACCGCTCTGCGGTACATCTAGTTTAACAGTCTTCGTGTGGACCTAGCCGTGACTTTAGCTGAATTACTTATTCATTTTTTGCTACTATTATACTTGTCTTACTATTATACTTTTCTTACTATTATACCTTTCTTACTATTCTTACTATTATACTTTTCTTCACAAGCTGCACATGGACTTTTCATTTGCTTGCTCTTATTTTGCACTAAATTAAATCCAGTTTCTGCACTTTGCCACTACTGCCTCTCTGCTTCTGTGGACAAGCCCCAAACTAGATGGAAACTCGAGGTAGTTTCGTCACAGCGTGCATGAGTGTGTGTATGTGTGTGTGTGTTTGGAGCCTGGGCTATTGTGTGTGTGTGTGTGTGTGTGTGTGTGTGTGTGTGTGTGTGTGTGTGTGTTTGGAGCCTGGGCTATTGTGTGTGTGTGTCTGTGTGAGTGACTGTGTCTGTGTGAGTGTGTGTGCGTGTGTTTGGAGCCTGGGCTATTGTGTGTGTGTGTCTGTGTGTGTGATTGTGTGAGTGACTGTGTGTCTGTGTGTGTGTGGTGTGTGTGTGTGTGAGTGTGAGCGTGTGTTTGGAACCTGGGCTATTGTGTGTGTGAGTGTGTGTGTGTGGTGTGTGTGTTTGGAGCCTGGGCTGTCTACAGAGACCGTGTCTTTATGGTGTATTCAGGGCACAGGCAGCTAGCGGATGGTGAGGAGATGTTTGCTGTATGTGACAAAAAATGTTTTAGCTTAAAATGGCGTAACATTACTTAGAGCACCTTTAATGTGATGAAGTGCGATTGGCTGGGATGTAGTGGAGGCTAAACGCAAGTAAACACAGTTTATCCACCTCTGAAATATCAGAAATAGATTTTATCCACCTCTCAAAATAGTTTATTCACCAAATGCAACTTTTAACAATCAAAAACTACACTGTATTATCCACATTCAATATGTACACTCATCAACACTCTAGGATCCATTTAATACCACTGGTATTGTTATAAATGTCGAAAAATAACCTCCACCATCATCAAACATGTTCTGAATGCCTTTTTAAAAATATGATACCGCATGGCGCAGTCCACCTCACCGAGATCACACTCCACCCCTGGCGATTGCAGATTGAAGTGCAAAGGAGTTTCGCGCACAGACATAACTATGCAAGTCATGTGTATAACACATAACACACCACACACACACATACACAAACACACAGACACACACAGACACACAGATGAAGGGTGATTGCAGACACACAGACATTAGAGATTCATAACTATGCAAGTCATGTGTAATACAATACACACACACACACACACACACACACACACACACACACTGATATGCACACAGAGACATTAGATATTCATAACTATGCAAATCATGTGTAATAGCTGTGAACAGGAGTTTATCACAGTTCAGGAGTTTATCACAGGAGTTTATCACAGTAAATGCATAGCAGTAAATGCATAGCAATCGAAAATCAAACTCTAACTTGCTGAAAATACCAAGGTCCTTGGTGGATTATCTATGACATCCGATTCAACACTGTTGCGTACAATAACTCCTGTGTTTTATGGGGGTAGGGCAATTAAACAGAAGACCGGTAAAGAGCATCTTCACCAATAATAATAAAAAACAGCACACAGTTGTAAACAATCTACAAAATAATAATAAAAAACAGCAGACAGTTTACAATCTATAAAATAATAATAAAAAAACAGCAGACAGTTGTAAACAATCTATAAAATAATAATAGAAAACAGCAGACAGTACACAATATATAAAATAATAATAAAAAACAGCACAGTTGTACTCAATCTAAATAATAATAATAAAAAACAGTTGTACACAATCAGCTGCACGCGTACCAAAGCCTCCCGAGAATTTTTGATTTTGATCTTTTACTTTGTTTTGTTTGTTTGTTTGTTTGTTCTTTTATCCTAAGTGCTCTCTGATTGGTTGTACTCTATCCTAAGTGCTCCTTCATTGGTTATACTCTATACTAAGAGCTCTCTGATTGGTTGTACTCTATCCTAAGTGCTCTCTGATTGGCTGTTTTTTATCCGAAGTGCTCTCTGATTGGTGTGTGCTGGATCCTCTTCCTCCTGCCTGAAGTCCTTGGCGCGAGCTACCTGCACAGCCTGCCTGTATATGGTATGTGTGTGTGTGTGCGTAATGTGTGTAATGTGTGTGTGTGTGTGTAATGTGTGTATGTGTGTGTAATGTGTGTGTATGTGTAATGTGTGTAATGTGTGTGTGTGTATATGTGTGTGTGTGTAATGTGTGTGTATGTGTATTGTGTGTGTGTGTGTGTGATGTGTGTGTGTGTGTGTGTATGTGTGTAATGTGTGTGTGTAATGTGTGTGTGTATGTTCTCAGCAGATGGCTGTGCGTGTGTGTGTGTGTGTAATGTGTGTGTGTGTAATGTGTGTAATGTGTGTGTGTGTAATGTGTGTTTGTGTGATGTGTGTGTGTGTAATGTGTGTGTGTGTTCTCAGCAGACGGCTATACGTGTGTGTGTGTGTAATGTGTGTGTGTGTGTGTAATGTGTGTGTGTGTGTGTAATGTGTGTGTATGTGTAATGTGTGTAATGTGTGTGTGTGTATATGTGTGTGTGTGTAATGTGTGTGTATGTGTATTGTGTGTGTGTGTATGTGTGTGTGTGTGTAATGTGTGTGTGTGTATGTGTGTAATGTGTTTGTGTAATGTGTGTGTGTATGTTCTCAGCAGATGGCTGTGCGTGTGTGTGTGTGTGCAATGTGTGTAATGTGTGTGTGTGTAATGTGTGTTTGTGTGATGTGTGTGTGTGTAATGTGTGTGTGTGTTCTCAGCAGACGGCTATATGTGTGTGTGTGTGTAATGTGTGTGTGTGTGTGTAATGTGTGTGTGTTTGTGTAATGTGTGTGTGTGTTCTCAGCAGACGGCTGTACGTGTGTGTAATGTGTGTGTGTGTGTAATGTGTGTGTGTGTATTGTGTGTGTGTGTAATGTGTGTGTGTGTAATGTGTGTGTGTAATATGTGTGTGTGTAATGTGTGTGTGTGTGTGTGTGTAATGTGTGTGTGTAATATGTGTGTGTGTGTAATGTGTGTGTGTGTAATGCGTGTGTGTAATATGTGTGTGTGTAATGTGTGTGTGTGTGTGTGTGTAATGTGTGTGTGTAATATGTGTGTGTGTAATGTGTGTGTGTGTGTGTGTGTGTGTGTGTGTGTGTAATGTGTGTGTAATGTGTGTGTGTAATATGTGACCAGGCGTGGCAAAACCAGGCACATGTCTCCCCAGTGACATTTTGAGTTATTCACAGATTCTGAAAGTGTAGTTTCAAAGCTATCCAATGATGTCTCACTCATGGAGATCTGATAATATTTGAATAAGTTGTGGTCATTTTAATGTATACCCCTCTGAAAACCTTTTACTGTGAAAACTGGCCTAATAGATTTGCAAATTCTCACCTCACCTGAGTCAAAGGAAAGACAATTGTGCTCATTTGCATCTCATTGAGATGAGCCCTCCTCTACTCTCCTCTGTAGCTCTTCCCCTACTGGTGTCATGTGACACCTGGATCTGCTAGCCTGCAGGGCAGAAAGAATTGTAGTGTTGTTAATATTGATGTAGTGTTATTTTCTTTAGGCACTTCACTGGACTTAATAATCAGAATCGGAATAATCAGAATTAGAAGGTGCTTTATTGAAATGGAAATGCTTTTATTACAAAAGGCCCTGAATAGCATGCATTAATACGCAGGGTAAGATGTTACAATCCCATAATCCAAGGTATAAACCACATCTAGTTCCCAATAGAAGACCCAATAACATACACATACAACAAGCAGGATTGCAGAATGGAAGTCAATATGAATCCGATAGAAAAATAAGAATAAAGATCCTATACACTAGACAATAAGAAAAGTCAAAGTCAAAGTCAAAGTCAAAGTCAGCTTTATTGTCAATTTCTTCACATGTTCCAGACATACAAAGAGATCGAAATTACGTTTCTCACTATCCCACGGTGAAGACAAGACATATTTTGCCAATTTAGGTCCACAGACAAACATAACATTCAAGTAAACAAAAAAGTAAGTAAATAAGTAAATAAGAGGGCACATATAATAATGAAAAAATAAGAGCAGCAAAATTTGGTTGAAATTGTGCATAGACAGTCAATAAAATACTAGTGCAAAGTCAGGCCAATAAAAGGCTTGGGTAGTTCTGTTTGACCTAAGTAAGAAAGAAAGTGGCATAGTGGTGCATGTTATTTAAGAGCAGCAGAAGTGTTGTGTTTTCAGGACAACAACACCAAGTTGTAAAGTGTACAAGTGTGCAAGTGTGCAAGTGGAGTAGTGCAGGCGGCCATTTTGGGTCCAATGTCCAGGATGTTATGTAGCTGAGGGTGGAGGGGGGAGAGGAGGGAGAGAGTTCAGCATCCTTACAGCTTGGTGTATGAAGCTGTTGGTGAGTCTGGTAGTGCGGGAGCGCAGGCTTCTGTACCTCTTCCCAGAGGGCAGTAGATCAAACAGATTGTGAGCGGGGTGACTTGCATCACTCACAATCTTGGTCGCCTTGCGGGTGAGGTGGGTGGTGTAAATGTCCTTCAGGGAGGGGAGTGAAGCACCAATAATCCTTCCAGCTGTGTTCACTATGCGCTGCAGGGCTTTCCTGTTGTATTCAGTGCAGCTTCCCCCCACACAGCGATACAGCTGGAGAGGATGCTCTCAATGGTGCCTCGGTAGAATGTGGTCATGATGGCTGGTGGAGCACTTGCTCGCCTGAGTTTCCGCAGGAAGTACAGGCGGCGCTGAGCTCTCTTCGCCAGTGATGCAGTGTTGGTGGTCCAGGAGAGGTCTTCACTGATGTGCACCCCCAGGAATTTGGTGCTGCTCGCTCTCTCCACCACAGCACCGTCGATGGTCAGTGGCAGGTGTTGGGTGTGACCTCTCCGGAAGTCAACAACAATCTCTTACTATGAAGATACTATGAAAAAGATACTAAATAACAAACAAGGTCCACATGTGTGAGGCTGTGTGATAAGTGTGATAAGGGTGACAGGGCAGGGACTGACCCTGTGGTACAGGAGAGTTCAGGTATTATTTGGTAAAGTGCAAAAAAGTAAGGCAAGACAGTGCAGTTTTAAGTCAGTAGACTTTGGAGGCAACACAATAAGTCAGAACCAGAGTGAATTTAGTCCAGGCTGTTGGAGGGAGGGAGAGGCTGTGCATAAAGGCTAACATAGCAAGGAAAGACTGTCAACAGGGGGCAGAACCGCTGAATTGCGCAGTAACTGAAATTCCACATGTTCTGCATCACAGTGACTTTTTGCAAGCACCACACATGGTCTCTTGGCATCAAAGCTGTAAGCAAATAACAGGACATTTTAAAAATGGCTAACTATTTCTCATAAAACACCATCATCAACCAATTATTTTTCATATGAACACAATGTGAAATAGGGCTGCAGCTATTGATTCTTTTTGTAATCGATTAATCTAGCACTTTATCGATCGATTAATCGATTAATCGGATATTTTTTTTGTTGCATTTTTAAACAACCAAAACAAATAATGGATAACGAAAATGACATGGCTGTAAAATGATCAAGCAATTGGCACAGAGGTATTTATTCTAACTCCAACATCAGGCTACAAAACTAAGCCCATTTATTGCAATTTACCCATTTAGTGTTTATAAGTGCCAGTGCCAACAATTAAATAATGTTCAAAATGCTCTCTGTAAAATTGCAGCCTCTTGTGCATGACTTAGCGGGGCGAACAAAGCTGTCCATACTATGTTGTGAAGTGCTGGGAGGGAGAAGAGGGAAAGCAATTTAATTTATTAAGTTTCATGCTGTAATCTAGACCTGTCATCAAAGTAAATAGGCCTATCTGTTTTATGTAGATTTCTACACCTGCAGCACTTACCATTAGGCTACTAACAAATAATTTTACTATTAGGCTACTAAAAAATAATTTCTGGGATGAGCCTATTTGCTATGGTAACCTAGCAACCTGTGCGCGTGTGTGTGTGTGTGTGTGTGTGTGTGTGTGTGTGCACGCATGCGGTGCGTGAGGGAAGATGAGGGTGCATGCATGTGTGTATAAGAAGGGGTTCTTTTTTAGGCATACTGTCTTGCAATTGAACGTGAATAAGTTACTTAAAAACATCAAAGCTAAACATTATATCACGACATCGCTACAAATACAGTATGTGATTAAAATCAGCCAACATCAATGTAGCTAGGCTATAGGCTACGTAAATAGATGATAGATAGGCTAGATTGATAGATGGCCTACTTTATTGACGCTTGGTGAAACAGCATGGAGTGGATGTTTTCGGTTCAGATGCTTGTTCTTTTCCTTTTTGAGTAACGATCCCAAAACTACTTAAACTTCAGACATTCTCTGCCATTTATGGACATCTTGACTCCGCCATCGCGCCAGCTAAATTCAGAATGTATCACGATTCACGCGCTAGTGGTGTGCTTCCTGAACAACGGTCCGTGTGGAACAATCAGATCCCTGCGCGTATAGTGCGCGTCATAGGAATTTAACGAGGCTTCAAGGCAGGGTTTTTGCCTCGAGTAATTTTTGTAATCGAGTTATTCGAGTAACTCGATGAATCGTTTCAGCCCTAATGTGAAAGTTTCAATATAAATA
>NC_055958.1:42485572-42488072 GCF_018492685.1 Alosa sapidissima | reverse complement strand
TCACTCCCCGCTGCTAATGACTAGCCTGCTGCTACCAGGTAGCTAATGACTAGCCTGCTGCTACCAGATAGCTAATGACTAGCCTGCTACTACCAGATAGCTAATGGCAAATGGCATAACCACAAGCATGACCACATTACCCACACCCCCCTTCAGCATGACCATAAGACCAAATTACCCACAAACGCTTCAGCATGACCTCATTACCCACAACCCCCTTTAACATGACTTCATTACCCACAATGCTTCAGTTCTGTGTTTGTCTTCATCAGGAGAAGCTGCCCCCACCTTCCCACCTGCCACCATCAGTGCCAGCACACACACGCCAGAGAGTGAGTAAAAATGTGTGTGTGTGTGTTTAGCTGATGAAGATTACTATACCTCTGATGGTCGTGTGTGTGTATGTGTGTTTAGCTGATGAAGATCACTATACCTCTGATGGTCGTGTGTGTGTATGTGTGTTTAGCTGATGAAGATTACTATACCTCTGATGGTCGTGTGTGTGTATGTGTGTTTAGCTGATGAAGATCACTATACCTCTGATGGTTATGTGTGTGTGTGTGTGTGTGTGTGTGCAGCTGATGAAGACTACTATACCTCTGACTGTTGGTCATGTGATTGCTCTTTTTTGTGCTGACGCTGTGTGTGTGTGACAGTGAGAGAGAGAGAGAGTGGGCTCTATCGTGCGTCCCAGCGCAATTGACTTTGTATACTCGCGCTTTTGTCTTTCCTATTTTGCAGTCAGCGCATATTGGAATTTCCCCTCCACAGGTACGTGCCTGTAAATTAGGGAATTCGATTGCGCCCACCGGGGCGGTTCAGCGAAAAGACGGGGCGTGTTCCGGCGCAAACGTTCACTGTTGATATTTTGCAGTTTCAGAAAACAATTCCGCCACAGACCAGGAACTCCCTGGTCTAAAGTCTGTGGCGCAAATGCAGATGCTATTTTGAGGGCCTGCGTGAATGAATGTGTTGCACACCAATCTACAGACACCCCCGTGATAATATTTGTCCATTTCCCGGTTTTGTTTGTGCATTGGTGACCTAAAAAATTAGTAGCCTACAACATCTACATGCAATATATTTACAACAACAACGCCTAATTATGACCTATTAATTTGGACAACTTTATACAGCCCTATAAAGGCCAAAGTTACCTTTAGTTTTGTTCCAGTTTACCGTTATGTATGGCTTTAAACATCGCGTGCGCTTTAACATCAGCCTAAGCATTATTCCAGCTGCGCTAAGGTTTTAAGCACCAGAATTTTGCCTACCTTGTTGTAGTCCATCTGAAATAACTCCAAGCTTTATGTTCCCTCCATCCTTTCGTTATTTTCAAAAAACGTTTTATATCCATGATGGCCTTAAAGTCTTGAGTTAGTGAATTAGCTTAAATCAGCTTTTATGAGCTGTTAACCAGCAAATAGTACAAGAAAGCTATGTATGGCTACAATTTCTGTAGTTGCTGCACCCATTCATTCTCTCTCCTGCTCAAACGAATGTTGTGCGTGCATTAAGTTGATGATAAAGTGTTTACAAACTCTACTTAACAGAAAATATTGTAAATAGCCTACTGTCATGCAGTTAATGGGATATACTGTGCAGTTGAAAGTTAGGTCAACTTGGAAACTGTTTCTCACAGGCCGCCTGTGCTGCGCAACGCACACTTTGCTCCACTCATCTATACAACATAGTTCCCATTTTGGTAAACCATACATAATTTCAAAGAAAAATATTACCACTCGAGGGAAATCAGTGTGGTGTCCATTAAGATGTGAAATCTAGCGTACACATTTTCACGAATCACGGATGTGTTGATGACATAAATTAGGAAATATTAGATGACTTAAGGAGACGTGATGTTGAATTGCATGCCGATGCCATTTAACCCAAATGCCCCAGCGGCAGCACGGGAGAGAAGAGATTAACTGACAGAAGATATGCATTGTCTATAGAGAGGTAATGTTAGATTACATTGTAGCCTACATAGCAAAAATATCACCATGCATTCATAATCTCGTGATTCAGTGAGAGTGATCCCAAAACATCGGAAAGTATGTCTTTGTGACAATTCTGTATTACATTTTGTCAAGAGGAAAAATCAATAGCTAACTGTTCCCAACTGAACAGTGATTATAGCGCTGTGAACGCTCCTGGCTGCGCCTGGCAAATACGCCACCATAATAGCAATCAGCTATGGAACAAGCGTGCCTGTTGTTAAAGGGAATGTGAGATGACGCCCTGATTGGTTTATTGCACGTTACGCCCAAACCACACCCATGAATAATGTAGCTACTTCAGACCACCCCATTTTAGATTTGCGCCTGGCGCAACAGTCAAATATCCCGCCGGTAAAATAGCATCAGCGCCCAAGATCCGCCCACAAAGTGACTTGCGTTTTGCGCAAAGACACTTCCGTTTCAGACCGTTAAAATATAGCCCAGTGTGTGTTTGTGTGTGTGTGTATAACTGGTTGTTTTTGTCTCACAGCTGAAGATGG
>NC_055958.1:42468072-42478072 GCF_018492685.1 Alosa sapidissima | reverse complement strand
TGTCTCTGTGTGTGTGTGTGTGTGTGTGTGTGTGTGTGTGTGCATGCATGTGCGTGTCTCTCTGTGTGTGTGTGTGTGTGTATTTATCTGCAGCTCTCTCTCTCTCTCTCTCCAGATGAGGGCAGTGTGTGGTTAGCCGCAGGCCTGTTCTGTGGAGGCTGCTTTGTGTGTGTGCTGAGTGTGTTCCTCTACCACCTATGGCCACGCCCCTCACTCAAACACAGAGACTACTTCCTCACCCGCCAAGACAGTGTGTTTTAATAACACACACACACACACACACACACATACACACACACACACATACACATACACACACGCATGCACACACACACACATACACACACACACACACACACACACATACACACACGCACAGTCACGGTAAAATGTAATTTTTGTTACATAGCTAATTTAGAAACGCTTGCGTTTCTTTAGGAATCCGCCGCCTTGGTTTGTATAGAAATTAATATTAAGTGACACATACACGTAAGAGGTTGTACATACGGGACGGTTGGTAATATGTGACGTTCCGATAGCATTCTCATGTTGTTTCTGTGTGAATGTAGCATTCTGATGTTGTTTGTTTTCTGTGTAGAATATGGTGTGAATGTAGCATTCTGATGTTGTTTGTTTTCTGTGTAGAATATGGTGTGAATGTAGCATTCTGATGTTGTTTGTTTTCTGTGTAGAATAGATGTAGTTTTATGGTGTGAATGTAGCATTCTGATGTAGAATATGGTGTGAATGTAGCATTCTAATGTAGTGTTATGGTGTGAATGTAGCATTCTGATGTTGTTTTCTGTGAAGAAAGGCACATATCGTCATGTGGTGGAGATACTGTATGTTTATGTCAATAAAAGTAAAATAAATATATTACCTTTTCAATAAGATTTTTGTCTCCATCTGGAACACATTGTGTGTGTGTGTGTGTGTGTGTGTGTGTGTGTGAGTGAGAGTGAGAGTGTGTGTGTGTGTGTGAGTGTGTGCGTGTGTGTGTGTTTGCTTATTTCAAGGGAGGCCATTCCAGCTCTATGACAATATCCAATGCTGTTGGGGCAGAAAAAGTACACAACGACTGTTCCTCTCTCTGTCTCTCTCTCACACACACACATGCACACGCTAGGGCTGTATATTGGACCTAACGATACGAAAACGTTACGAAGGAGCTAACACTACGATACGCATCAGGATTCAGGACACATGGTTCACATCACCATACATCACCATATATTAAGATACATCACATCACAATACATCACCATATATTAAGATACATCACATCACAATACATCACCATATATTAAGAGACAATACATCACATCACAATACATCACCATATATTAAGATACATCACATCACAATACATCACCATACACATCACAATACATCACCATATATTAAGATACATCACATCACAATACATCACCATATATTAAGATACATCACATCACAATACATCACCATATATTAAGATACAATACAAATTGGGATATATTGCAATACTTTTACCCAAAACGTAAAACTAGAACTGGAAACCTAATTTGCTGTTTATTTTATTCTAACTATGTTAGGTCTTTATACCTAATTGTGTGCGCCCCGATGCTGCTGCACATCTTCCCAGACAGCAAAATCAGATTGGCAGATAGCGGACCGCTGTTGATAGATTAATCCTATTTTCATTCTCATGTCGGGCTGGGTCTCGTTTACTAACCTGATGCTACTAATGCACCCCTTCTTCTACCTGCTGGTTGTCTATGCCTAGGCCTAAAGAATGGTTCACAATTCAATTAACTGCCATGGCTGGGAGATGTGGCCTCTACAATAAGCCTTTACTGGTCGTTCGTTCGTATTGGTGCTGCCACAACAGCAGCTGCACTATAGGCTACCCGCTTCCTCAATCAAGTGGCTCGGGAGATGGTCCTCGTCTGCTTACAAATTATATATAAGACCTCAGGATCGAGCCATTCTGGATGCTCAACTCTTGAATCTAAGGTAAGCTACCTTGCAAAGGTCTAGTGGTGGTTCTTCAGCTCAGCTAAAGCATATTTAATCTTGATCGAACCAAGCCATTGTTATTTCAGTCACTTCGCACAGCCGGCACTTAGACACAGAGTTTAAGTATTCGTATGTACTGTGTCATATTCGTATGTACTGTGTCATATTCGCACAGCCGGCACTTAGGCACAGAGTTTAAGTATTCGTATGTACTGTGTCATATTCGTATGTACTGTGTCATATTCGCACAGCCGGCACTTAGGCACAGAGTTTAAGTATTCGTATGTACTGTGTCATATTCGTATGTACTGTGTCATATTCGCACAGCCGGCACTTAGGCACAGAGTTTAAGTATTCGTATGTACTGTGTCATATTCGTATGTACTGTGTCATATTCGGACAGCCGGCACTTAGGCACAGAGTTTAAGTATTCGTATGTACTGTGTCATATTCGCACAGCCGGCACTTAGGCACAGAGTTTAAGTATTCGTATGTACTGTAATAGTCACATTCGCACCGCCGCCCCTGGTCAGCTTCTGCAAGCTCAAACCACGGCACAGCTAGTCACAACAATGAATGCCTCTTCAATATCACTTCTTAGTAAGCACAACACTTCTCAATCGACATCGACATATAGGCCTCATCATGGACGACTCGGCAGTCGTCTCGAATCGCATCGTTCGTCAAATCAGCACAAAACCACGGGTGCTTACACCACATTGCACCACATTCTTGCATCGCAAGAACTGAGCTTACGCAAGCTCCGAGCTTATTGCAAGCTCCTGCACTTCGCTTCATCTGCTGCATAAACCATTGCTGGTCATGTTTTCACTCGAGAGCTCAAACTTTCTATCATCTGGTTTTATTCTCAATACCTTTTCTAAATCGCTTCTGAACTTATTACCCATGGACGATGTCTAATATTCATGTTTTCTTGTCTTGTTTTCTTGTCTTGTTTAGCTAACATTACCTATGCTGCTCATCTTATTTTGGGGGGCCTTTCCAAGAGCAAGGTGCAAAAGCATGGCCTCCCTCATTTCACCTTGCCCTTGGGTCTGCTTTAGCTTCATTCTGTTGCAGGATGCGGCTTGCTCACAGAAACGGTCATCACTTTTTATTAGGGGTCGTCCTTAAATCAGATCTCTTCTGTGACTCCCTTCCATAGCACCAAATCAACCAGACATCTTTGAGTTACAGGTGGTTGAATTATTATCATGAGTTATCTCATTAATAGTATATTTATTCATGACATCGGATACTCTGTCTTGCTTTCTCTGATTCATCTCCTGGGTTACAACATGCACTGCTTAATATTGTTATGCTCTATTTCAGAGAGGATGACCATCTAAACATTTCTGGTGGGTATCTTTATTTCTTATTCTTTGGGGGTAGGCTCCGCCTCCTGCCGTCTCATTCCGGCAGGATCTGCAAGGGTCTGCACTCTCATTGACCTGGACTGAGGACGAGGCCTATGCCAAAGACTATCTTGTTGTTGCTTATGTATTTCGTGTATCCTTTGATTGTGTGTGTGTGTGTGTTCACACCATATTCACACCATATTCTACACAAAAAACAAACAACATCAGAATGCTACATTCACACATAAACTACTATAGAAATACTATAGCGGCTCTAGTGCTATAAAACTACTATAGAAATACTATAGCGGCTCTAGTACTATAAGACTACCTTATAAATACTATAGCGCTCTAGTGCTATAAAACTACTATAGAAATACTATAGCGGCTCTATCTATAGAAATACTATAGCGGCTCTAGTGCTATAAAACTACTATAAGACTACTATAGAAATACTATAGCGGCTCTAGTACTATAAGACTACTATAGAAATACTATAGCGGCTCTAGTGCTATAAGACTACCTTATAAATACTATAGCGCTCTAGTGCTATAAAACTACTATAGAAATACTATAGTGGCTCTAGTGCTATAAAACTACTATAGAAATACTATAGCGGCTCTAGTGCTATAAAACTACTATAGAAATACTATAGCGGCTCTAGTACTATAAGACTACCTTATAAATACTATAGCGCTCTAGTGCTATAAAACTACTATAGAAATACTATAGCGGCTCTATCTATAGAAATACTATAGCGGCTCTAGTGCTATAAAACTACTATAAGACTACTATAGAAATACTATAGCGGCTCTTGTACTATAAAACTACTATAGAAATACTATAGCGGCTCTAGGATATAAAACTACTATAGAAATACTATAGCGGCTCTAGGATATTATAGAGGTATTACAGAACAATACATACTTCATACTTCATAGAGCCGCTATAGTATTTCTATAGTAGTCTTATAGTACTTCTATAGTATGTCCCAAATTACTATAGTATTCCTATAAGATTCCTATATAGATTCCTGTAAGATTACTATAATATACTATACGATTCCTGTAAGATTACTATAATATACTATACGATTCCTGTAGTACTTTTTCCTAAGGGCGGTGTAGTGACCGGTGATACAGAATATAACCGGCCTTCTTGCTTGGAGGCTTTCTTGTTTAAAACACAGTGTATACAAACACACAGAGGAGACAGACAGAGAAAGAGGAGAGAGAGAGAGGAGAGGGCAGAGAGAAAGAGAGAGAGAGACGAGAAAAAGAGAGAGAGACAGAGAGAGAGAGAGAAAGTGGAATTCTGACCCAGGACACTCTGTTTGCATTTCTCTCTCTCGCTCTCTCTGTGTTTGTGTTTGACAAGTGACCACTATGTGTGTATAAGAGCATTGATGGGTGCCCTGACCAGACGATAGAGGAACATTAGTTGTTCATTAACTGATCTTATTTTACCCTAAAATTATAATTTTGTTTAATTGAAATTTAATTCAGTCAACATGAGGCATTACCCTTACACATATCCAAACATCTGCATGAGGCATTATTACCCTTACACATGTCCAAACAGTTCTCTTACACATATCCAAACAGGTCTCTTACACATGTCCAAACAGTTCTCTTACACATGTCCAAACAGGTCTCTTACACATATCCAAACAG
Organism: Alosa sapidissima; assembly: GCF_018492685.1. Classification (NCBI taxonomy): domain Eukaryota; kingdom Metazoa; phylum Chordata; class Actinopteri; order Clupeiformes; family Clupeidae; genus Alosa; species Alosa sapidissima. The sequence goes on along the minus strand of NC_055958.1, from coordinate 42,473,043 downwards.
GTCTCTTACACATGTCCAAACAGGTCTCTTACACATATCCAAACAGGTCTCTTACACATGTCCAAACAGTTCTCTTACACATATCCAAACAGGTCTCTTACACATGTCCAAACAGGTCTCTTACACATGTCCAAACAGGTCTCTTACACATGTGTGTGTATAAGAGCATTGATGGGTGTCCTGTCCTGCCCCCTATGGGCTGTGCAGTAAATATGCCCCCTATCTGATCACAGTAAATATGCCCCCTATGGGCTGTGCAGTAAATATGCCCCCTATCTGATCACAGTAAATATGCCCCCTATCTGATCACAGTAAATATGCCCCCTATCTTCTGTGCGTGGGCTGTACTAACAGCGAGTCAAAAAAATGGGACATATGTTTTGTAATATGTTTTCCTAAAAACACTGAAAGGAGACATAAGTGGTTAGCTGCCTTTGAAAGTTTTGTGTGTGTGTGTGTGTGTGTGTGTGTGTGTGTGTGTTTTTCCACTTTAGTCAACAAACCCACTTTTTTTTTTTTTTTAAAAAGTATATTTTTTGGGCTTTTTATGCCTTTAATGATAGGACAGTGGAGAGTGACAGGAAGTGAGTGGGAGAGAGAGCAGCTTAGGGAGCTCTGCAGCTGTGGGTTTTGCTGGAGCAAAAACGATGCCGCAGAGGATTTCCCGGCAGATCTGGCTTTGTCTTTATGTCTGCCTGTGTAGCGAGCCTCTCTATGGCACTCTTACCCCTGGAGCTGACATCAATATCTCTTTCACAGTTTACAAAATGCATGGTATGTATCTGTCCTGCTTTTGGTAGCAAAGTGGTGTTGCAGAGTTGAAAGACGTCTTTCGTTTCGCCATATGCCTATGGCGTAAATACAAACTTCAGATCCACTATGAAATCCATAAAGAGATACTCCGCACATATAACTCTGAAATATGCAAAGCAAGACAGTCTTTCTTTTCTAACATCATCAGTAGAAGTTGAAATAACACTCGTGTTAACAAATCCCCCCTCACAATTAGCGCCAGAACTTCTCTCAACTAATAAATGCAATCAGTTCTCATCTTTTTTCAAAGGTAAAATTGACAAAATCAGACTCAACATATCTACTCAATTACCAATTCGACATCCGGAACTTCCAGCTACAATAGAGGGAAACTTAACTTGATGTCAGAGTTCAGCTTGATAGACCACGACATACTTGAAAAATCGGTACAGAAGGTCAGCCCTGCCACATGTGGCTTAGACATTTTGCCAACCAATTTCTTTAAAACTGTTTTTCACCTTACAGCAGCAGATGTCCTTCGCATGGTAAATTCATCACTGCTGTCTGGCATTTTTCCTAAGTCACTGAAAACAGCTGAAAAAGCCACTTCTTAAGAAGAATAACCTGGACGCCTCCATGCTAAACAATTACAGGCCCATATCCAATCTACCTTTTATTGGCAAAATTATTGAAAAAGTAGTCTTTAATCAACTAACCACCTTCCTAACATCAAATGGGTATTTTAATTACTTTCAGTCAGGTTTTCGGGCAAATCACTGCACTGAAACAGCTCTCATCAAGGATTTTAATGACATACGCCTCAATACAGATTCAGGTAAAACATCAGTCCTAGTGCTATTGGACCTTAGTGCAGCATTTGACACTGTTGATCACAATATTTTATAACACAAACTAGAACACTGGGTTGGATTTACAGGCCATACATAGTTATCAACTGGCTGAAATCATATCTACAGTACAGAAAGGAGTTTCTTTGTTGCCATTGGAAACTGTACCTCAACACCAATGTCCTTGACCTGTGGTGTTCCCCAGGGGTCGATCTTGGGGCCACTATTATTCAACCTCTATATGCTCCCACTTGGACAAATCATCCAAAATAATTTGATTTCATATCATAGCTATGAAGATGACACACAAATTTACTTAGCTCTGTCACCAAACGACTATGGTCCCCTTGAATCTCTGTGTCAGTGTATAGAACAAATCAACACCTGGATGTCTCAAAATGTTCTCCAGCTGAACAAAGAAAAAACTGAAGTAATTATATTTTGGTAAGGAAGAAGTAAAAGGAGGAAAGACTTAGAAAGACTTGCTACTGTCCTTGACACAAAAGGGTTGAAAGCAAATTATATTGTTAATAATCTTGATGTATGAATTGACAGTGATCTAAATTTCAACAGCCACATGAAAGCGATAACTAAATCAGCTTTTTACCACCTCAAAAATATAACTTAGAGGGCTGATGTCAAAAGATGATTTAGAAAAACTCATTCATGCATTTGTCTCCAGCAGGGTTGATTAATCACTTAATGGAGCAGGACCTAAATACCTCTCAGACATGCTTCAGCAGTGCACACCCTCCAGACCTCTCAGGTCTCAGGAGAAAAACCTGTTAGTAAAACCTGCTGTTAGAACTAAACATGGTGAAGCAGCTTTTAGCTGCTATGCGGCTCAGCTGTGGAACCAACTGCAGCCAGTTTTAAATCTAGACTTAAGACCAAACTGTTCTCAGATGCTTTCTGCTAACTGCACTGAGTTATAATTTCTGAATCTGTCTTGAAAATTATTCTACCTTGTGTCTTTTATTTTGTCTTTTTAATCATTCTATATTTTTAAATGATTTTACCTTGTGTGTTTTATGTTTTCTTTTTATTATGATCTTTACATTTTAACTATTCTTTGACTATATTGCCCTTCTATGCTTTTATTTGTTATTATTATTTGGTTTGGTTTATGTAAAGTACATTGAATGACCTCTGTGTATGAAATGCGCTATATAAATAAACTTGACTTGACTTACAGTTTTTCTCAATCGTTTTGATACCTGTGTCAACTCTGACATAACGTTCTCAAAACAATTAACACCCGTGTCTGAACAAAAGCACTCTGGAGAAAATGACACATTTTGCTTCCAAAAGGCTGTTACTCTGTCAAAACACAAAAAATGTTTCTGGTATCAGAAAAAAAACTGTGAAAAGACAAAATGTACTGAATAAAAAAATAATTTATTCATTCCTCCCAAGATGTAACTGTCATTGACATGTAAGACATACAGCAAATACCTAGCAAGATACTGTAAATTTCACTGAACTACTGTACAACTTTCATCGAAATAAACCTACAGTAAAACCCTTTTGTACTGTTTTCTCCACCAAATAGGTACTTTGTCTAAATGTGCATTAGATCCATACTTGCAAATAGCAACACAGAACAGACATCTCTTATGTAGAATGAATGATTGCTGATTGAAGAATTGTGCAAAGGAGTTTCACACAGGTGTATCAGAGATTCAGACTTATGCAAGGAATCTATACCACCTGTGAAAAGATGTTTTCCTTTTGTTTAGCATGGGAAAACCAATAGAGTTTGGGGCTTTTGAATGACACCTGTGTTAACTGTTTTGCAAAAGGGTGTGAGAAATGTGTGAACCCAATGAAAATGTGTGATCACATTCGCAAGAGATGACTTCTGCTGTGCAAAGAAAGTGTTCATGAAGACCAAGTGGGTTCCAGTTTACTTAAGCAGGTAAAAGCAATCGAGAAAAACTGTAACTTGACTTGACGATAAGCCTTTCAGACAGGGTAAAGTAGTGAATGAGTGAGAGAGTGAGTGAGTGAGAGTGAATGAGTGAGTTAGTTAATGAATAAGTGAGTGAATGAGTGGGTGAGTTAGTGAATGTGTGAGATAGTGAGTGAGTTAGTGAATGAGTGAGTGAGTGAGTGAGTGAGTGAGTGAGTGAGTTAGTGAATGAATGAATGAATGAATGAATGAATGAATGAGTGAGTGAGTGAGTGAGTGAGTGAGTGAGTGAGTGAGTGAATGAATGACTTAATGAATAAGTGAGTGAATGAGTTGGTGAGTTAGTGAATGAGTGAGTGAGTGAATAAATAAGTGAGTGAACAAATAAATTAGTGAATGAGTGAGTGAGTGAGTGAGTTGGTGAGTGAGTGAGTGAGGTGGAAGTGGAGTGAGGAGGATATTTATTTGCACCATCACCACGACACTCACTCTCATAGAGCACCTTACCATGCACACAGAATCACAGGCTCAGTCCCTGCCCTGTCACTGCAAGCACCTCATACTTATTCATCCTTAAGCACACTATGTGGATATTTGATTTAGTATATTTAGTATTTTAGCATTTTTTTTCTTCTACTTGTTCAGTGGTTTGTTATATTTAGACAGTGTTTGGAATAACGATGTTTAAAATAACGTTATTTTTTCACTAACGGGGTAATCTAACTAATTACTAATTAACATTATTTTTTCATTAACGGGGTAATCTAACTAATTACTTTTCCCGTTGTTACAACGCCGTTAACGTTACTGGACGTTAAATGCGGTGCGTTACTATGCATTGATTGAATAAACTGTGTAATCTGAACGCACCCTGGCTCACAGCTAGTGAGGAGGTGGGTTAATAACGACGTAAGCGATTATGATTGGCTAAGGCAGAGTCATGTTTCATGATAGCCAATCAGAGCCAGTGTTTTTCCACACTTGCCAGCACACGTGCCACACACACACACGCAACAGATAAAATAGAGATTCGACGAAACAGCAGAGGTCAGGAGCAATCCGAAAAGTTGGCATTTTCAAGGTGGAGATATAAGCACTACTTCAAATTCATCAAGGCAAGAACGTGTGAATTTAACATTATGTCCAGGAGCGAAGATTTTGTCGACATCCGTTGCAACTCTAATTTAATGAAGCATCTCACACACGCATCTAAAGCTAGTGGCCAAAAACACCGATACCTCCACCACAGATGATAGCTCGCCATCCACTAGCAAAGAAGGACTCGGAGCAAAGTCCTCCAAGCAGCAAAAGCTCAATCTTTCTGCCTCACAACAAAAACCTATGACACAGGCTGAAGTCAACCGTAAGTCTGTCGATGTGCAATATCTTGAATTTCCCCTTGGGGATCAATAAAGTATCTATCTATCTATCTAATAAATATCGAAAGTTATGTAGCCT
>NC_055958.1:42423072-42463072 GCF_018492685.1 Alosa sapidissima | reverse complement strand
GTGTGTGTGTGTGTGTGTATGTGTGTATGTGTGTGTGTGTGTATGTATGTGTGTGTGTGTGTGTGTGTGATAAACACACGTGAGGTTTAGCTGTGCTGAAGAGGGTCTAGGATGACACAGACCCCCCCCCCCCCCCCCCTCTCTCTATTTTGCCTGTATCTGTCACTTCCTCCCCCTCCCTTTCTCTCTCTAACGCTTTTCAAAATGCTTGGCAACGACTGGCATGGCCACTGCATAGAAATTATGTTGCCAAAGCATGGAACATACACCATGCATATACACATACACTACACATATATACACTACACATATATACTTACACAATATATACACTACTCATATATACACTACACATACATACACTACACATATATACTTACACAATATATACACTACTCATATATACACTACACATATATACACTACACATACATACCCTACACATACATACACTACACATACATACCCTACACATACATACACTACACATACATACACTACACATATATACACTACACATACATACCCTACACATACATACACTACACTACACATACATACCCTACACATACATACACTACACATATATACACTACACATACATACACTACATATACATACACTACACATATATACACTACACATACATACACTACATATACATACACTACACATACATACACTAAACATACACTACACATACACTACACATACATACACTACACATATATACACTACACATACATACACTACACATATATACACTACACATACATACCCTACACATACATACACTACACTACACATACATACCCTACACATACATACACTACACATATATACACTACACATACATACACTACATATACATACACTACACATATATACACTACACATACATACACTACATACACTACACTACACATACATACACTACATATACATACACTACATATACATACACTACACATACACTACACATACACTACACATATATACACTACACATACACTACACATACATACACTACACATACATACACTACACATATATACACTACACATACATACACTACACATATATACACTACACATACACTACACTACACTACACATACATACACTACACATACAGTACACTACACATATATACACTACACATACATACACTACACATACATACACTACACATATATACACTACACATATATACACTACCCTCTATACACTACCCTCTATACACTGCCCTCTGCGGTCTGGTGGTTTTTCATACAGCCGGGGGCGGCCCTGCAGGACTGTGTCCCAGGTGTGGGATAGTTGGTAGGCTCCTTCATCCCGGTTTACAGTCTTTGGGGCCCGCTTCCTGATTTTGACCGCCTCTTTGATCCATCGATGGAATTTGTTGCTTTCCGTTCTGATGACCTTGGCTGCATCCCAGTTCATAAGACGCTTTTCCCTCTTACAGTGGTCTGAAATGGCAGATTTCAGATTTTCTTGTGTTGCTTTCATTCTTGTTGCACGGGTGAGCGTTCCAGATGTTTCCTTTTCACATTCTTTCTGGTGTTCCTTTTTTCGTGTGCTGAATTGCCGGCCTGTCTCTCCTATATACGTTTTATTGCATGTTAGGCAAGGGATCTCGTATATCACATCACACTTTTTCTCAGGGGGAATCTGATCCTTAGGGTGTACTAGGATTGGGCAAAGCTTGATGTGTGGCTTCACTGGTGTGATGATGTGGTGTTTCCTCATCGCTCGCTGTACGCGTTCTGTGACCCCCTGATGTATGGGAGGGTGACCATGCCTAGGTTCTCAAACCTAGAACCTTTTTTCTTTTTCTCCTCCTTGTTATTCCTCTGGACCTCTCTCTTGCCTTTGTTGATGGCCCAGTTTGGGTAGTTGCAGGCTTTGAGTGCCTGTTTTATATGGTTCTCCTCCTCCTCTCTGTCATGGTTGTCAGTGATGACCTTGGTACGGTCATATAGGGTGCGGACCACTGATAGCTTGTGTGCTGTGGGGTGCTCTGATGCCCATAGTAAATACTGGTCTGTGTGTGTGGGTTTTCTGTATATTTTTATCTTGATGCTACCATCCTCAATGTGATGTATTTTCATGTCCAGGAAGGCGTTGGATCTATGTTCTTCCTCCTCATGGGTGAATTTTATGTTTCCAGTTTCGTCTATGGTGTTTAGATGGTCTGTGAGTCTTCGTGTGTGGCCGGTCTTGATCTTCTCCAAGATGTCGTCCACATAGCGTCTCCAGAGGGTCAACCTGCATTCTTTGGGAGCGGTGGCGATGGCTTTGGCTTCCAGGTCCTCCATGAAGAATCCACTCATGATGGCTGAAAGGGGTCCCCCAGGGCAAACCCCTCCTTTTGTCTGTAGATGGTCCCCCAGGGCAAAACCCTCCTTTTGTCTGTAGATGGTCCCCCAGGGCAAACCCCTCCTTCTGTCTGTATATGGTCCCCCATGGCAAACCCTCCTTTTGTCTGTAGATGGTCCCCCAGGGCAAAACCCTCCTTTTGTCTGTAGATGGTCCCCCAGGGCAAAACCCCTCCTTTTGTCTGTAGATGGTCCCCCAGGGCAAAACCCTCCTTTTGTCTGTAGATGGTCCCCCAGGGCAAAACCCCTCCTTTTGTCTGTAGATGGTCCCCCAGGGCAAAACCCTCCTTTTGTCTGTATATGGTCCCCCAGGGCAAAACCCCTCCTTTTGTCTGTAGATGGTCCCCCAGGGCAAAACCCTCCTTTTGTCTGTATATGGTCCCCCATGGCAAACCCCTCCTTTTGTCTGTAGATGGTCCCCCAGGGCAAAACCCTCCTTTTGTCTGTATATGGTCCCCCAGGGCAAAACCCTCCTTTTGTCTGTAGATGGTCCCCCAGGGCAAAACCCCTCCTTTTGTCTGTAGATGGTCCCCCAGGGCAAAACCCTCCTTTTGTCTGTATATGGTCCCCCAGGGCAAACCCCTCCTTTTGTCTGTAGATGGTCCCCCATGGCAAACCCCTCCTTTTGTCTGTAGATGGTCCCCCAGGGCAAAACCCTCCTTTTGTCTGTAGATGGTCCCCCAGGGCAAAACCCTCCTTTTGTCTGTATATGGTCCCCCAGGGCAAAACCCTCCTTTTGTCTGTAGATGGTCCCCCAGGGCAAAACCCTCCTTTTGTCTGTATATGGTCCCCCAGGGCAAAACCCTCCTTTTGTCTGTAGATGGTCCCCCAGGGCAAAACCCTCCTTTTGTCTGTAGATGGTCCCCCAGGGCAAAACCCTCCTTTTGTCTGTAGATGGTCCCCCAGGGCAAAACCCTCCTTTTGTCTGTATATGGTCCCCCAGGGCAAACCCTCCTTTTGTCTGTATATGGTCCCCCAGGGCAAAACCCTCCTTTTGTCTGTAGATGGTCCCCCATGGCAAACCCTCCTTTTGTCTGTATATGGTCCCCCAGGGCAAAACCCTCCTTTTGTCTGTAGATGGTCCCCCATGGCAAACCCCTCCTTTTGTCTGTATATGGTCCCCCAGGGCAAAACCCTCCTTTTGTCTGTATATGGTCCCCCAGGGCAAACCCTCCTTTTGTCTGTATATGGTCCCCCAGGGCAAAACCCTCCTTTTGTCTGTAGATGGTCCCCCATGGCAAACCCCTCCTTTTGTCTGTATATGGTCCCCCATGGCAAAACCCTCCTTTTGTCTGTATATGGTCCCTCTCAAAAGGAAGTATGTGGACTTTGCTACAAACGTTAGCAACTGGACTATGTCTTCAACTTTTAGGTTTGTTCGTTGGCGGAGTGTTGAGTCTGCTTGTAGACGGTTCTGCACTGTGCTTATCGTGATGTCCACTGGAGTTTTTGTGAACAGAGAGACTACATCGTGGGATATGAGTATCTCGTCTGCCTCTACTTTCATTGTGCTTAGTTCCTGTGCCAGTTGCTTTGAGTTTTTACAGTTGCTTTGTTCGGCCCAGGAGAGGTTTTATGATCTCAACTAGGGCTTTCGAAAGGTTGTATGTTACTGAGCCTATGTCAACAATGGGGTGGAGTGGAACGTTTTTTTGGGGGTGCCATAATATTGGGGGTGCTTATTGGCCTTTACAGACAAACAGTGTAAATAGTATAACAGTAGGCCTAATGAACCTCTTCAATACACTACACATATATACACTACATATACATACACTACACATACATACAATACACATACATACACTACACATACACTACACATACATTACACATATATACACTACACATACATACACTACACATACACTACACATACATACACATACACTACACATACATACACTACACATACACTACACATACATACACATACACTACACATATATACACTACACATACATACACTACACATACACTACACATACATTACACATATATACACTACACATACATACACTACACATACATACACTACACATACACTACACATACATACACTACACATACACTACACATACATACACTACACATACACTACACATACACTACACATACATACACTACACATACATACACATACACTACACATATATACACTACACATACATTACACATATATACACTACACATACATACACTACACATACACTACACATACATACACTACACATACACTACACATACATACATACACATACATACACTACACATACACTACACATACATACACATACACTACACATATATACACTACACATACATACACTAAACATACACTACACATACATACACTACACATATATACACTACACATACATACATACACTACACATACACTACACATATATACACTACACATATATACACTACCCATACACTACACATATATACACTACACATACTAACATAAAAGTATTAGAATAATGTAAAAGTATGTTAAAATATTTGTACACAACATACATACATACATACATACATACACACACATTAGATTTTGTTTATTTGGAATGACCAATACTGATTAAAATAACACAGCATCAAATATTCACAAAGAGCCTGTTATGTTACACTTACTGTAACAATACAAACATTGTGCCAATAATCACAACAACCACATGAATAAATAAATCAATCAATAAATAGGCTGTGTGTTAAGGACCGAGGGGACATCGCCTTCTCCACACATGCACGCCTTTTCCAAACAGTAGTTGGCTATTTGCTGTAACCACACACTGCTAAACCATTTGTTAATGGCTGCTATTTCAACACTGCTAAAGCATTTGTTAGTGGCTGGTATTTTAACACTTTCTCAGAAAGACACAGGTCCATCTATGCATCAAGGCACCAACCTACTTCCAGAATCAGAATGTTTTTAGAAAGTTCACTGAGTATAACTGTGGGGGCTGGGTGGAACTGTGGCCATTAATGGGTGCCCAGGTTGGCAATCAGTCAGGCAATCAACCAGGCAATCAGTTATTCCTATTATTATACTTATCATTAATAGAATAATTACAACTCCTCTCCTCTGAAACCCTCCCTCTCTATGTTCCAGCTTCTCTCCTCCTGGCCCAACAGCAAGCCAGCCTTATACATATGCACACACACACACACACACATACATCCTCACATACTCACTACCCCTCACCCCCCATCCCCACCCCCATCCCAACACCACCTCATTCACACTCTCAGAGCTACCATCCGCACCCCCCCCCCCCCTTCTTTTCATTCCGGTCATCAATTTCATCCCTGATAATCATATCTCTAATCATCCTGGACGCAAATCATCCTTAGCCTCTCTGTTATTAATGTTATGTTATGTTTGTGGAAGCCAAGTCAATGTGATGTCTTGTTAAGTTACAGTATGTGTTTATGTAATGTACATCTGTTTGTCGTATGTAGTATTCATGTGCATGTCGTAGTGTTGCAAAAAAAAAAAAAGAAAAAAGAAAGTTCACTGACAACTCCAATGTCTGGGCTGTTGGAGGATTCTCTAGGGACACTTCTTAGAGAATTCACGTTGTTATTCAGATTTGAAAACCAGTCAGTTTGGACAGTCTTATTTGTGTGTGTTGTACTTTGTACAGAAGCTTTGCGCTGTTCTTGTGCTGTTGTGTGTTTATGATGCAATCATGGTGAGAAGGCCTTTAAACGCAGGGCACCAGTTCACAGACACACACACACACACACACACAGACACACACACACAGACAAACACACACACAGACACACACACACACACACACACACACACAGACTCTCTCTCATTTTAGGATGTGGGAGAAGGACTCACATGAGGCCAACGCACTCTGCTGAGTCGGCTGAATCGGTGTGTGTGTGTGTGTGTGTGCGTGTGTTTTAGACAGAAGTGAAACTTACACTACCGCACCACTAATCTGAGACCCCGTACTTTCATATCCCCTCTCCCATCACTGACCCTGGGACTCCTCCTCTCTCTCGCCCTGTGTGTGTGTGTGTGTGTGTGTGTGTACGTGTGTGTGTGTACATGTGTGTGTGTGTGTGTACATGTGTGTGTGTGTGTGTGTGTACGTGAGAGAGAGAATCACTGGCCACAGACCCTAGGACCTCTGGCACCTTCCCTCTCTCGCTGTGTGTGTGTGTGTGTGTGTGTGTGTGTGTGTGTGTGTTTGTGTGTGTACGTGAGAGTGAGAATGACAGAGAGAGAGAGAGAGAGCGCAGGGATGGGCAAAAACAACCTTAAAATGTATTTCCATAACATACACAATACTGATGTTCTAAAATGTATTTCCAACATACACAATACTAATGTTCTACACAATACTGATGTTCTAAAATGTATTTCCAACATACACAATACTGATGTTCTACACAATACTGATGTTCTAAAATGTATTTCCAACATACACAATACTGATGTTTTAAAATGTATTTCCACAACATACTGTAGCCCTCCTTTGCACAAAAGGGCTGACAAATAGAGGAAGGGTATGTAAGGTTAAAGAATAATTATAAATACTCACCTGGACCAGCAGGATCAGAATTTCTAGGAACGCCTACAGAGCCAGGTGTACCAAACAATATTACCAGATAGAACACTCAACACAGTAGTTTATCTTTGGAAGGGCAGTAAACCACTTCCTTTTAATATAAAAGATGTATGTAATTAAACTATGAAAATAAATAATTAAAGCAAAAATAAAAAAAAGTATTATAATAATATAATAATAAACAAAATGGTAAAAAGATACATTCCAAATGTACATATTAAAGAGTAAATCTACAGTTCAAAGGTTCTAATTCTACAGTTCAAAGATTTCTTATTCTACAGTTCAAAGTTCAAAGGTTACTTATTCTACAGATCAATGTTCAAAGAGTCTTCTTTCTTCGCATGCAATTCTTCACAGGTTCATGGGAGGCTCGCCATCAAACTCATTCAAATCCATGCAAAAGATAAAAAACCTGACCAATGCGGGATTAAGCGTCGTATATGGGTGAAGACAGGTCGCTGGGTTGCTTGAGCAAGGCATCTAACCCCTTACTGCTCCCAGAGCGCTGCTGTAGCAGGCAGCTCACTGCTCCGGGTTAGTGTGTGTGCTTCACCTCACTGTGTGTTCACTGTGTGCTCTGTGTGTTCACGGATGGGATAAATGCAGAGACCAAGAAACCAGGGCCTAGAAACCTGATTTTACATTTACAAAAATAGGAGCCTGGTGGAGGACTTTGTGCAATGGTGCAAACTCAATCATCTTCAACTTAACACTTCAAAGACCAAGGAGATGGTGGTGGATTTCCGCAGGTCTAAGCCCACTCTGCTACCAGTCCACATTGATGGGGTCAATGTGGAGGTGGTTAGCACCTACAAGTATCTGGGTCTCCACCTGGACAATAAACTGGACTGGTCAGCCAACACTGATGCACTCTACAAGAAAGGGCAGAGCAGGCTGTACTTCCTGAGGAGGCTGCAGTCCTTCAATGTGTGCAGTAAGCTCCTCAGGATGTTCTACCAGTCTGTTGTTGCCAGCGTCCTCTTCTATGCAGTGGTATGCTGGGGTGGAAGCACAAGGAAGAAGGATGTGGGGCGAATTGACAGGCTGGTAAGGAAAGCTGGCTCTGTAGTGGGAGCTGAACTGGAGTGCATCACTTCAATATCTGACAAAAGGACCCTGAACAAACTGATCAACATCTTGGACAATGAGTGTCATCCACTCCACAGCACTATTGTAAAGCAGAAGAGCCTGATCAGCTGGAGACTTCGCTCACTGCCTTGCACAACTGACAGACTGAGGAAGTCATTTGTCCCCAGGGCCATTGAACTGTTCAATGCTTCACTTAAGGGAGAGGAGAGATAGACTTCTCTGCATAGTCTGTCTGCCTCTTCACCCCCTCCATGTTTGGATACTGTCTGTCCACTAGACACTTTTTACCACTGTCTTACTGCCTCACTGTTTGCATGCTATATTAGCACATATGCATAACCCCTCCCTCCATCCCACAGCCGGATTGTGGCCACACTTATACCTATACTTAATACTTAATGCTTTATAATAGATATATATAGTTATATATATAGAAATATATACTTTATTCCTGCACTGTTGCACTTACTCATTTGTACCATCACCATGACACTCACACACACAGAGCACCTTACCTTACTATGCACAGAGAATCACGGGCTCAGTCCCTGCCTCAGTCATTGCAAGCGCCTCTTGATTGATTAATCACCCACTATGTAGTTACTGTTTTTAGAATTGATTTAGATTAAGTGTTATTTAGTATAATTTGTATTTTAGTATATTTAGTATATTCTTTATCTTCTACTGTCATTATTGCTTAGTTGTGTTTTTTTATTATTATATACTTTTAATTACTTTTTTCTGCTGTTAGTGAATGTGTGTGTGTTGCCTGTATGCTACTGAGACCTTGAATTTCCCCTGGGATCAATAAAGTATCTATCTATCTATCTACATGGACAATAAACTGGACTGGTCAGCCAACACAGATGCGCTGTATCGGAAAGGGCAGAGTCGGCTTTACTTCCTGAGGAGGCTGTGGTCATCCACTGTCTGCAGTAAGCTCCTCTGGATGTGTGTCTGTCATTGTCATTGTGCTCTATTGTCTTACCATCCCTGCCCCATGTCTGCAGTAAGCTCCTCTGGATGTGTGTCTGTCATTGTCATTGTGCTCTATTGTCTTACCATCCCTGCCCCATGTCCTCTCTTCTTGTCTTTTCTTCTATTCTTTCCCTCATTTTATTATGGTGGGTTAAGCTTATTTTCACTTGTTTGTATTTTTTATAGTACATCTTATGTGTAAAGTGTTGTTTTATCTTTTAGGTCTGCAATGATGTGTGTAGAGTTTCTTGTAGGCACATCTGGCCTGTTAACATCGGCCCATGGACAACAGATGCAAAATAGCCATTTTGGCTAATTCTGGCACATTTACATTTTTATGTTCATTAATGTGCACTGTCCATGTCTAAATAAACCTTAAACCTTGAGCTGTGGTGTGCTGGGGAGGGGCATTAAGAGCTGTGGTGTGCTGGGGAGGGGCATTAAGATGGCGCTGGGTGAATGAAAGGGGAACTGCGGACGATTTCAACACCTACAGTACTGTAGCTCTGCTGCTTGTGGTCACGGAGTGCTGTAACTAGCGAGAGAAACGGTGTTGCCTACACGAGTTATGCTCCTGCTCGAGTTCGCATCCACACGGCTGAAACAGAGCAGGCTTTAAACGTGCTTTTAGCCTCTTAAAGAAGCCCTATGCAGGTCTGGTTATTCCTTCGCTGTTTCTGGGTTTTCGCCGGATTTGGGCTCGCATTTTTCATGACACAGCTCCCCCTGCAGCTTCGGTAGCAAGTGACTGCTGCGCTAAACCCCTACTAGCTAGCGAGCTAGCCATCAAGAAACCAAGCTAAACACATACAGGGCTCACAATAAAACGGTCGAGCAAACACATTGTTCAAGAGACTATCAAATCACATTACAAAAACGAAGTTCACCCAAGGGTAGGCTACTTACAATTTCAACAGCAACAAAGCCAAGTCGGAGTCCGTTTTGCAGTCTTCTTAGAAACTACAATCTGACTACATTTTCGTGGCGCGATTGGATACTTCTGGATGTGTTCGGTCCGCGACCAGAAAGTTGCATATTCCGTTTTTCCACGGAGAAGCACTAGGGGGATACGAAGCACCCACCTACGACCCAAAAAGTGTTGTAGAATCATCAGAACAACTTTCAACCTGCATAATTATGGTCATTTTTGCTAAAATTGTTGCATAGGGCTTCTTTAACATGGTTGAGATGTGATTACGCCTACAAGTGCCTAACCATGTGAACTGATTCCTTCTCAGTGAACACAGTGAATATGACTGCAGTAGAAATGCATAAAAGTTGTGCTAATCAGCCAGTGCACACACGTCTGTCCAGTTCTATGTGTGGTGGGTATTATTTATCTATTTACTGTATGTGTGGTGGCTATTATTTATCTATTTGCTGTATGTGGTTTATCTGAGTATTGTCTGTGTGGGTTATTATAATATGGTCTCTACATGTGCACAACTGGACAGATAGGCTACATAAGCATTTCACTATATAGGAAGTATATATATAAAAAAAATTAACATATATTTTCCATGAAATAGTCCAAACTTTAATTTTCAACATTTTATATGTTGGCCTTTTTGCTGCTTAAATATGCCATTGTGAATGACAATTTAATTGTTAATTTTATTTGAATGTGTTAATTAAGGGATTCCTTGATTAAGGGGAAATCAAAAAGAGCTTTTCTCCTTAATCAATGTTAATCTATGCCCTTTTCTACTGAAAAACGACTTCATTATTAGGGATTTAAAGTAAGGCCTAGCCTATACAAGGGGTGAAATGAAGGGATTTAAGGTCCAAAGTAAGGCCTAGCCTATACAAGGGGTGAAATGAAGGGATTTGTTTTGTAGTGGGTGAGTATTTGTATTCTTAAAGTTACGTTTCCAAAGCAGCATGGCATCATATCAGAAACCTCCACTCTACTGTGTGTGACTCTTCACTGGAAGAATGATCTCGTTCTCCGGTCTGTGAGAGGACCAGACGCGGGCAGCGCGCGCTGCTAGCCTTGCCTTGAGAGAGGATTAGACGCGGGCAGTAGGCTACATGGTGCCTCTAGGCGGTTCACTTCCTGGCGCCGACGTCTATTGCATCCGTGTTTGTGGATCACCTCCGGCCTCTGCAACACATTCTACACTGAATCAGCGCGTGGGCATATTGAATGAACACAACCTCGCACTCGCCACGTGTCTTAAACAAGCCACCGGCACTCAGCCCAGTGTGCGCGATCTCCCAACACGCCTGTAGAACAGACGCATACAGGTGACATGTGTAGGGCAGGCGACACCGCGTGGGGGAAAGTAGCCTATTTCTGTGTTTTCAAAGTACAATACAATAATGAACACCACAATTTGCATCTGAATTTCTTAACAATTGTTATGTCTCATCAAATACAAAATCTCTCTCTCTCTCTCTGTGTGTGTGTGTGTGTGTGGTGATGATGACACGTTTTGTGTTTTCTGCATGTGTTCTCTCTCTCTGTCTCACTCTGAGTGTGTGTGTGTGTGTGTGTGTGTGTGTGTGTTGTGATGATGACACGTTTTGTGTTTTCTGCATGTGCTCTCTCTCTCTCTCCCTCTGTATGTGTGTGTGTGCGCGTGTGTGTGGTGATGTGCTGTAAGTGCTCTCTCTCTCTCTCTCCCTCCCTGTGTGTGTGTGTGTGTGTGTGTGAGTGTGGGTGTGCTGCTGGACAAGGCGTCCAGTCACCGCCCCGTGTTGCTCAACAGCGCGAGTGTGGAGTTGAGGAACCAGAGGAAGTTGCGACATTCCAGTTGGCTCACCACTGACAGACAGCGGAGCACCAGAGATCCGTCTTCCCAGCGGAGCACCAGAGATCTTCCCGGCGGAGCACCAGAGATTGGTCTTCCCAGCGGAGCACCAGAGATCTTCCCAGCGGAGCACCAGACATCGGTCTTCCTAGCGGGACCACTGTGTCAGCGGAGCCGGGAGCGTACTATCTCGCCAACAGAAGCTTCGTGATTTGATATCACGTGTCCTTGTCGTGTTTTGCGAGTGGAGTCCCGCGCTGTTCCCCGTATCGCAGGTATGGTGTGTGTCAGTGTGTGTGTGTGTGTGTGTGTGAGAGAGAGAGAGAGAGAGTGTGTGTGTGTGTGTGTGTGTGTGTGTGTGTGTGAGTGAGTGAGTGTGTGTGTGTGTGTGTGTGTGGTTATGATGGCGCGTTTTGTGTTTTCTGCATCTGTGTGTGTGTGTGTGTGTGTGTGTGTGTGTGTGTGTGTGTGAGTGTGTGTGTGAGTGTGTGTGTGTGTGTGTGAGTGTGTGTGTGTGTGTGTGTGTGTGTGTGTGTGAGTGTGTGTGTGTGTGTGTGAGTGTGTGAGTAAGAGGAAAAGTACAAGGAGGGAAAAGGAGTTGGAAGATAGAAGGAAGTGTGTGTGTGTGTGTGTGTATGTGTGCGTGGGTGTGTTTGTGTTTGTGTGCATGTATATGTGTGTGTGTGCATGTGTGCGTGTGTGTGCGTGTGCCTGTCTGTGTGTGTGTGCGTGCGTGAAACGAGTGTGTACGTCTGTGTGTGTGTGTGTGTGTGTGTGTGTGTGTGTGTGAAACGAGTGTGTATGTGTGTGTGTGTGTGTGACTGACGGGTGTCGGGGATGCAGAAAGGGACGTTCACACAGGGCTGCCATCACAGGGACTTTATTCTGAGTCTGGTGTTAAAATTCCAGTGTTGAGTGGGAAACTGCATGTATGTGTGTGTGTGCATGTGTGTGTGTATGTGTGTGTGTGTGCATTTCTTGAATTTCCCCCTGGGGATCAAAAAAGTATCTATCTATCTACCTATCTATCTATCTATCTACCTATCTATCTATCTATACCATGGAAAACCATGGTGCATGCAAAGTAACTTTACATACACAGTTGTTCCACCAGCCCACCACCAGGTTGCAGCGCTAACAGCTCTTATATACTGTGTGTGTATATATTATGGCTGTCAATCGATTAAAAAAATTAATCAAATTAATTACATACTCTGTGATTAATTAATCTAAATTAATCGCATATATAATTTTTGCTGTGAAAGTATTTTAAATATTTAAATTCAAATGAATCATTGAATAATCAGCATAAGTGAAATAAAGTTCAAAAATTCTTTTATTATTATTTTCATGGTTCAAATAATGGCCATACTAATCTATGATATGACCTAATATGCTGAGGAAATAAATTCAAAAGTGCTTCGGGAAGAAGTTTTTTTTTCACATACAAGGCATTTCAGGCCACAGATATAACCTAGGGGACACAATGAAAATAAATTAACACTCCTCTCAATGTCAACACAATTTCTTTGCATTGATGTGCGACTTTAGAGTTGACGAACTCCGGTGATATGCAAATTCCTTGCTGCAGACATTGCAGAGGACTTTATTTTAATCAACACTTTATTTTTATCAACACCATCAGGCCATTTTTTAAAAGTAAATGTTCCAATCAATGATCTAAGCAGCACATTTTCTTCTCTCCCCTTCATTTTACAGTCTAATTTTTACTGACTAGAACGGGGTCATTCCACGTCAATTCCACCAGGGCCCACACACTTAGGTCTCAAAAAATTCTGAAAAAATCACCAGGTGTACCTATGTTACCCAGGAGACACACTGTAAAATGTATTTTATGTAAGATCAATACTTTACAAGATACAGCCAGTTTTACGGGGGGAGGGGGTGTCGATTTTGTTCAGCGTCTTTTTTTTGTCAAAGTTCATAAGCCCATAGAGCAAGAACTAAACCATGTAGGAGGCTCAAATTTTGAATGCTGGAACATAAATAGGAATAGTATGTAGCAAAATCGTCATGTTTGGTCTGGATGATCCTGCATGGTCATAGCCGTCCCTCAAAGTTGATCAAAATTTTATTGGAGTTTTGGCTGGGTTCTGTTTAGGCCTTCAGAAGACATATTTGTACTCAACATAGACCCTTAATTTATTTTCCTTATTGAGATAAGTAGAAACACTCTCACAAAAAGCAATGAACAAAAAATAAATCCCTTCAGGGTCTAAACAGCAGACCTCACAAGTCTGAAAAATCATTTTGGTTCTCATTATTCTCATGTTTTTCTTTATTCTCCATGATCCCTTCTTTTTGAAAACACCAATTTGACTTGTCTTATGCAAATCTTTCTTTTTTATTTTCCACCCTGGACATGGGCAAAATGCCCCATTGACATCAATATGTTTTATATAGTTACCACAGTGCCACCTGTGGTTGTATAGAGTAACCTGTGGTAAGGTACAGAACATATAGATCTCAATGGTGCATTTTGCAAAGCATTAAGTACGGTGGGCACATCATTATGAATTATGATTTATTAAGCATGATCACGACTATTTATTTTTCTGCCAAAAATGTGGTCATCACTGCTCAAATTCTGATTTGAACACAAGTTGGCAGTTCTCTAAACACGTGTCATTATTCACTACTTTAGTTGAGGGGCCACAAACATGACGAACGCATGAAATCATAATAACCCTAGGAAATCATGATGATCATGCTTAAGAAATCATAAATGTACCCATCACACCTAATGCTTTAGTTGATGTGGTGTTCATACGTGAGGTCATCATGAATGAGAGTATATGAACTCATGTCAATTCCTGAAGATTCATAAGATATGCATAAATCATGAATTAATTCATGCATGAATTCATGATAATGCATGTACCTTTACCATAAAGTGTTACCCATATTTCTTCATAACCGTTGTGTTAGTAAAATGATTGAATGTCCTGTGAATCAATAACTAGATGAATAACTATATAATAACTTTAAGAGGCTGGTCCTGGCCCACCTCAAGACCTGCTTACACCCTCACTGAACCCCTTCCAATTCACCTACCGTCAGAACAGGAGCACAGAGGATGCCATCTCTACGGCACTTCACTCTGCCCTGTCCCACCTGGACAACAGCAACACCTGTGTGAGAATGCTGTTCATTGACTTCAGTTCAGCATTCAACACCATCATCCCATCCAAACTGATCACTCCAATGATTTTAAACTTCAAACAAGTGTCCACCCACCAGGAAGAAGATGTTTGCCAATGAAGCCAGGTCAGACTCTTTGCCAAAGAGGAGCGTAAACATAGTCACGCTCTAAAAACATGCGGGGTTATTTGTTCAACCCAAACTCTGGGTTGAGGTAGTTGGGTCATTTTGTTGGGTTGTTTTTACTCATATTGGGTCATTTCTGTAGAGTAAGCAAAATGGGAGGTTATGGTGTTTGTAATTAGTGTCCGGGTTTGCAGATTTGGTGTGAGGTTATGGTGTTTGTAATTAGTGTCCGGGTTTGCAGATTTGGTGTGAGGTTATGGTGTTTGTAATTAGTGTCCGGGTTTGCAGATTTGGTGTGAGGTTATGGTGTTTGTAATTAGTGTCCGGGTTTGCAGATTTGGTGTGAGGTTATGGTGTTTGTAATTAGTGTCCGGGTTTGCAGATTTGGTGTGAGGTTATGGTGTTTGTAATTAGTGTCCGTGTTTGCAGATTTGGTGTGAGGTTATGGTGTTTGTAATTAGTGTCCGTGTTTGCAGATTTGGTGTGAGGTTATGGTGTTTGTAATTAGTGTCCGTGTTTGCAGATTTGGTGTGAGGTTATGGTGTTTGTAATTAGTGGTCCGTGTTTGCAGATTTGGTGTGAGGTTATGGTGTTTGTAATTAGTGTCCGGGTTTGCAGATTTGGTGTGAGGTTATGGTGTTTGCAAGCGAAAATGTAGCGTGTAAGCAGTTGAAAAAAACAGTAACTGTTTTACCAAAGGGTGTGAGAAACGTGTGAATGCATTTGCAAAAGATGACGTCTGCTGTGTGTGTGTGTGTGAAGACCAAGTGGATCTCAGTTTCTTTAAGCAGATCAAAGCAATCGAGAACAACTGTAGTATTATTATTACTGTGTATGTGTATGTGTGTGTGTGTGTGTGTGACTGAGATCAAAACAATCAAGAAAAACTGTATTATTATTATTACTATGTGTGTGTGTGTGTGTGTGTGTGTGTGTGTGACTGAGACCCAGAAGCTATAAACTGACTGTGGGAACTCAACCCAAAGGTTACAAAGATGAAGAATGAGTGAGAGCGAGGGAAACAGAGCAAGTGGTTTGTGTGTGTGTGTGTATGTGCGTGACGTGTGTGTTTGTTTGTGTGTGTATGTGTGTGTATGTTTGTGTGTGTGTGTATGTGCGCGTGTGTGTGTGTGAGAGAGAGAGAAAGAGAGAGAATAAGAGATTGTGTGTGTGCGAGAGCGAGAGAGATTGTGTGTGTATGTATGTGTGTGCTTGTGTGTGTGTGTGTGTCCTTGTGTGTGTGTGTGTGTGCACATGTGTGTGTGTGTGTGTGTGCACATGTGTGTGTGTGTGTGTGTGTGTGAGAGAGAGAGAGGGAGGAGAGAGAGAAAAAAGAGAGATTGTGTGTGTGCGAGAGAGAGAGTGTGTGTGTATGTATGTGTGTGCTTGTGTGTGTGTGTGTGTGTGTGCGTCATTGTGTATGTATACTGTATATGCATGTGCGTATATGTGTGTGTGTGTGTGTGTATGTCTGTATGTGTGTGTGTGTGTGTATGTCTGTATGTGTGTATGTGTGTGTGTGTGTGTGTGTGTGCGTCATTGTGTATGTATACAGTATATGCATATGCAGATGTGCCCAATACATTCCTTAAAGTGTGTCCAAACAGAAGCACATCTTTCACCTTATTAAGTGTGTGTGTGTGTGTGTGTGTGCGTGTGTGAACTTGTTTGCCTTATGACATGATTTGTGTGTGTGTGTGTGTGTGCACGTATGGACTTGTTTGCCTTATGAAATGATTTGTGTGTGTGTGTGTGCACGTATGGACTTGTTTGCCTTATGGGGTGATTGTTTGTGTATGTATGTGTGTGTGTGTGTGTGTGTGTGCACGTATGGACTTGTTTGCCTTATGGGGTGATTGTTTGTGTTTGTGTGTGTGTGTGTGTGTGTGTACGCGTGTGTTTGGGGGGGGGGTTCCCATATCCGGCCGTGACTCCTCCTCATGTTGGTGATGTCAATTTCCAACAGTTTAGTTTAAAATTAGACACACTAATAGTCCAACTTTCTCTATTGCTCACACACACACACACACACAGAGAAAGAGGGAGAGGGAGGGGGAGAGAGGTGTGTACTGTGTACCAGCCTGCTGTGTCTGAACAAGCTCAAATCACACACACACACACAGACACACACGCACACACAACTACATAATAGTTGGTGGATAGATGTGGAATGTGAGAATGAGTGTGTGTGTTCGTGTGTGTGTGTGTGAGAGAGAGTGTCTGTGAGTGTGTGTGTGTGCATGTGTGTGTGTGTATGTACCATGTCCAACCTCTAGGTTCATTTTGCACTGGAATGGTCCTTTAAAATGTATTCAATTATCTATTTTTCTCATCAATCTGCATAAAAAAGCAAGTGTTCTCACCCTCCTCTTATCCATCTCTCTGTCCACTTCTCCCCCCCTCTCTCTCCTTCTCTGTATCTATCTCTCTCTCTCTCCTTCTCTGTATCTATCTCTCTCTCCTCCATTCCTCTTACTCTCTCCATCCCTCTGTCCATCTCTCTCTCTTTCTCTCTCCATCCCTCTCTCTCTTCTCTATCCACCTCTCTCTCTTCATCCCTCCCTCTCTCTTTCCTTCTCTGTATCTTTTTCTCTCCACCTCTCTCTCCATCCCTCTCTCTCTCCCTTTCTCTCTCCATCCACCTCTCTCTCTCCATCTCAGCTATGTCTCCTTTGTGGTTGTGCTGGTGTGCTGATGTTCTTCTCACCTGGGTTTCCACAGCAGCTGACAGTAAGTGTGTTTTTAATCATGACCACACACACACACACACACAGTCATACACAGGGTGTGAAGGGTGTAAGGACTATAGTGTGTATTTTAAGCATGTGTGTGTGTGTGTGTATGTGTGTGTGTGTGTAGTCCCTCAGGATGACGAGTGTAAGGACTATGGCGTGCCGTTCGAGCGCGTGTTCAGACGGTCTGGGGAGGCAGCCATGTTTAACTGCTCTCTAGTAGATCCCCGTGTCTTCAATGTGTCCACACACCCCTACAACACAACATGGTACCACCTGCCTACAGGCCAGGAGCAGAGGGCACATATGGAACATACCATTATTCAGGGGACAACGCTGTGGCTTCTCAACATCACTGCAGAGGATAAAGGGGAATTCATGTGTGTTGTCAGGTAATAACTACTACAGTGTGTGTGTGTGTGTGTGTGTGTTTTGTTTGCCACTTAACTTTACATAACAGACCCACCTGTCTCAACTTTACATATTAATATGCTACACTCACCTGTCAACTTTACATATTAATGCTACACTCACCTGTCAACTTTACATATTAATATCCACTCACCTGTCAACTTTACATATTAATATGCTACACTCACCTGTCAACTTTACATATTAATATGCTACACTCACCTGTCAACTTTACATATTAATGCTACACTCACCTGTCAACTTTACATATTAATATGCTACACTCACCTGTCAACTTTACATATTAATGCTACACTCACCTGTCAACTTTACATATTAATATCCACTCACCTGTCAACTTTACATATTAATATGCTACACTCACCTGTCTTAACTTTACATATTAATATGCTACACTTTACATATTAATATGCTACACTCACCTATCTTAACTTTACATATTAATATGCTACACTCACCTGTCAACTTTACATATTAATATGCTACACTCACCTGTCTCAATTTTACATATTAATATGCTGCACTCACCTGTCGTAACTTTACATATTAATATCCACTCACCTGTCGTAACTTTACATATTAATATGCTACACTCACCTGTCAACTTTACATATTAATATGCTACACTCACCTGTCAACTTTACATATTAATATGCTACACTCACCTGTCTCACTCATACATTATCCCTTAGTAGTGTTGTGTTAATTGGATGTAGTGTATTGAAAACGGGCCCTGTTTTCAAACTTGTGCTTGTGTGTGTGTGTGTGTGTGTAGGACTGCTGAGGGCTGTTTTAAACAGGCCTATGTGCTGATGGTGGAGGCGGAACCAGGGGCGGGGCCTGATAGGGGGTGTGTCCACAGGGAGAGGAGCATCCAGTTCCTCCCAGCGCTGACCAGCAGCTTCCTCTCCTGCCCTCTACGGGAGTATCTGCCCTACCTGGACACCTACACCATCCACTGGTACAGGGTGAGACACACACACACACACACACACAGAGTAAACACACACACACACAGAGTAAACACACACACACACAGAGTAAATACACACACACACACAGAGTAAACACACACACGCATCTGCTACTGCTGTCCTAGTCAGGGGTCAGTCTGCTGCTACCAAACGGGTGGCCTGCTATCCTAGTCAAGTCAAGTCAAGTTTATTTATATAGCGCATTTCATACACAGAGATCATTCAATGTGCTTTACATAAACAACAGCAAACAGGAATAGCTGATAAAAGCATAGAAGGGCAATAGTCAAAGAACAGTTTAAAAAGTAAATAATAATGAAATAATAATAATAATAATAAAACACACAAGGTGATAGAACATAAAAGCATAAAAGGACAATCATTTAAAAGTGTTTAAAAAGTAATCATTAACACATAAAAAAACAACATAGAAACTATTACAAGTTTAGCTGAAAGACTTTCCCAGATTTAGAAACGTAACAAATAAGTGATCAGTTAGCAGAAAGCATCTGAGAACAGTTTGGTCTTAAGTCTAGATTTGAAACTGGCTACAGTTGGGGCAACTTTGTATCTCATCTGAAAGTTGGTTCCAGAGCTGAGCCGCATAGCAGCTAAACGCTGCTTCACCATGTTTATTTATAACAGCAGGTTTTACTAACAAGTATTTCTCCTGAGACCTGAGAGGTCTGGAGGGTGTGTACTGATGAAGCATGTCTGCTAGGTAATTTGGTCCCGTTTCATTTAGTTATTTATAAACAAGCAGAAGTGCTTTAAAGTCAATTCTGTGACTTACTGGAAGCCAATGCAGGGACTTAAGTATTGGAGTAATGTGGTCAATTCTTTTAGTTTTTGTGAGAACCCTAGCTGCTGCATTTTGTATCATCTGAAGCTGTTTTAAGGTCTTTTTAGGAAGGCCTGTGAAAAACCCATTGCAGTAATCAACCCTACTGGAGATGAATGCATGAATGAGTTTTTCTAGATCATGTTTTAATATTAGCCCTCTAAGTTTGGCTCACATGCATACACAGACACACACACGTGCACTCACATGCACACACAGACACACATCCAGAGACCTTTGTCAGTGTGTTGTGGTTTTTCAACAGCAGATGCATGCATTCTCTTAAAGTGTATTGTGTGTGTGCATGTGTGTGTATATATGTGTGCATGTGTGTGTATATATATGTGTGCGTGTGTGTGTGCACACATGTGTGTGTGTATGCACATGTTTGTCTGTGTGTGCATGTGTGTGTCTGTGTGTGCATGTGTGTGTGTGTCTGTGTGTGTTCGTGTGTGTGCATGTGTGTGTGTGTGTGTGCGTGTGTGTGTGCATGTGTGTGCGTGCGTGTGCATGTGTGTGTGTCTCAGAGCTGTGAGGTTTTGCCGATTAATGGGAAGTTCCTGGTGATGGGTGAAGGAGACCTCGTTGTGGACAGCGTTGCCCCTGACGACGCAGATAACTACACCTGCGTCCTGAGCTTCCAGCTGGCTGGACTCCAGGGTCTTATGAGTGAGACCATCGAGACCACTGTCCTTGGTGAGCGCGCACACACACACATGCACACACACACATGCGCACACACACACACATGCACACACACACACACACAGGCACATGCACACACATACACACACACACACACACACAGGGGTGATCCTAGGAATGGGAGAATGCAGAGCTTAGCTTCACTTAGCTTAGCTTTCACTTGAAGATTCAGGAAGAAGTTGCTGGAGCCTGTTGTCTTTGGCTATAAGGCAGCTAATCAGTATAAAGCTAATCAGTGTAAAGCTAAACAGTGTAAATTAAAACCTAAGGCAGCTAATCAGTGTAAAGCTAATCAGTATGAAGCTAAACAGTATAAAGCTAATCAGTGTAAAGCTAATCAGTATAAAGCTAATCAGTGTAAAGCTAAACAGTATAAAGCTAATCAGTGTAAAGATAATCAGTGTAAAGATAAACAGTGTAAAGTAAAACCTAAGGCAGCTAATCAGTGTAAAGCTAAACAGCAGGGCTTAATTTGAGCCGGAACATGTTCCGGCACCTCCGACGTTGGATCCGGAACCTTTTTTATTGGATCCGTCAACTCTTACATCAATATGAAAAATAAATCGCCTAAATGAAAAATAAATAAATTACTGTTTGTGTAGTGTTCAATGTTGATATCTTTCTTATTAGTCTTTAGAAATAGGGGGAAAGACCAAGCAGGATACAACAAGCTAATCGAGGATTTGAAAGTGCTTTATCCACAATATTGGCCACAGGAGGGTGACGCGCTGTTCGGGGAGAGAGAAGTTGAGACGCTCTGCCAGCAGTTTTGCATCGATAGCACACGGAATGTCATCAGGGCTTTCAGGGAATACCACCTCTACCATCTCCTCCCCATTTGCCTTGTCGTTATGGCAAGCCGTTCAAGACAAAACGTCTGTCAAAATAACGCTTCCACGTGTAGATTTTTTACTTCTTCAGGAGTAAAAAATAGACGTCTGAGCGTCAGACGTCAAATTTTTACGTGTGCCACACGCAAAAACTTTGCGTCTGACGTCAGAAGTAAAAAAAATGACGTCTGGGTGATTTGCTGCAATGCCAGAGCCTTTGTGCCAGAGTAGACACAGCATTGGCTGCTGGAAACAGGAAATGCAGCCGCTATAGTTGCAGCAGAAGAAACAAGATGCCAGAGAAATGTGCAGCATATTCCTGCTCAAATCGGCGGACCATCGCAAACAGGGCTCGGGGGATTACTTTTCACAAGTAAGATTTAACATTATCGTACTATTGGTTGTATTTTGTGAATGCAATATTACCAGAGAGTTGAAAAGGAGCAAGGATCTTTGTTATTGTATGTAAATCGTAGCCAGCTAGCTAGGCTACTTGCTAGGTGTTCAGGTGTTCACCCGGCTATGAACTGAGACTTGATGAGTCATATTCCATAACACTGACTTACATTACAACTGACACAAGAATGCTATTGTAGTAATGAATGAAATATTACTAATATAACATTGGCCGGCGAATTTTACACAAGTGGCACAGACTGTAGCCTATTATCGGGCAGTTGCTACTTGTAGCTTAGCTAGTAATAAGTGTGTTGGTGGTACATAGCTTCACTATTTCCTGAATAAAGTAACTTTTCAATAGCTTAACTTCTTTATATGAAGTAGCTTTGCCAAACAAGCTACACTTTTGTCATGTGAAATTAGCACAATTTAGAGTAGCTTCCTATGTAGTGAACTAGCCTACTGCTGTGTTTGTGTTACTAAGCTTGCTACATTTGACTGGGGTGGTAGTTTTGTGTAGTGAAGTTTTATTCATGGCAGAGTAACTAGATAGATAGAGATAGATAGATAGATAGATAGATAGATAGATACTTTATTGATACTCAAGGGGAAATTCAAGATACTGATAGTTTTGCTCACTACAATTCCCAAGTAGCTTGCCCAACACTGTATTATTCACATGTAATTCACTCTAACAAAAATAAGATGCATCTCAAATCCCTTTTTATTCATTTATTTATTTTATATCTCCCCAGAACAACTGCCTTGCTCAAGGACTACCACGAATGAGCTGAACGGTCTCCTCACACCCCTGGAACTGAGGAAGGTGCAGCTCTACATTGCATTACTGCAGGGCATCTGGTAGACTGTGACTGAATATTTGATTTATGAGCTCCACCTTCATCACCTTTTTGGTATGGCAACTGCTCTGCCCATGACCGGAAAGCACTGCAGGGGGTGTGAAGACTGCCCAACGCATCACCGGTTCCTCACTCCCCTCCATCGAGGCCATCCAGGGCAAGCGATGCTTGCGTAAGGCGCGCAGCATCATCAAAGACTGTTCTCACCCCAACCACAGACTGTTCACCCCACTCCCCTCAGGGAGGCGTTACAGGTCTCTCTGCACCCGTAACCACGTAGCCTACTTGGAATAGCCTACCCCTCAGGTGTCTGAATGGCTGATCTCATGTAAATGTTTATGGAACCTTTCTGTATAAGTATATATTCACTCTTTTGATCCCGTGAGGGAAATTTGGTCTCTGCATTTATCCAAATCTGTGAATTAGTGAAACACACACAGCACACAGTGAACACACAGTGAGGCGAAGCACACACTAACCCCGAGCAGTGAGACTGACGTCTGACGCTCAGACGTCTATTTTTTACTCCTGAAGAAGTAAAAAATCTACACGTGGAGGCGTTATTTTGACAGACGTTTTGTCTTGAACGGCTTGCCATAGCCCGCCGCTTGCCTGGTTCAACCCCTTTCCTTACGTGAGGTCACGGATTTCTAAAGGACATAGGTGTAGAGAAAGAAGCAGGGTAGTGGAGGCCGGAGGTCGCAAGTATTGTTGCAAGTTATGAAGTTAATAAACATTGCTCTGGTGTATACACCGCGTTGTTTAGTTTTTTTTAGTCAGAGCTATACGCAGGGTTTTTTGTTGTTGGTCCGTAACCTCAAATCCCCGTTTTGAGTCGCCGGATCCACCCATAGACAGTAAAAGAAATGGACTAACAGACTCCGTCGTTTTCAATGGGAGGGCACCGCGTCAAATTGAACGATTTTTCAGTTGGTCCCCCCAGTACTGCGCAGACTCGCACTTAACTTTGTGACGTTAGCCATCGAACTGAATCTTGTAACTCATATGATAGATAGCCTACAGAAATTCTTCTCACACTTCCTTCGCCTTCAAAGTCATCAACGTTAAACATTTATTTATGTATTATTATTAATATCATCCTCACAAGCGATATCAAGTCGTGTTAATGTTGAAACTACCACACATGATCATCTTCAAAAACAGTCATGGTAAAACAAAAAAAAGTTATAGCCTTAAGCTAATCTTCTTTCCACTTTTCTGACCTACGGTCAATCCATCGAAAACCTCTGAAATGATTATCGTTAGACTACCTAACGGTAAAACTACCGTTTACTTGCCTCTTTACCTTAACTCATTGAGTGCCAAAAACGTAATATTACGTTTTTTCCTTCCCATGCGTTGAGTGCCAAAAACGTAATATTATGTTTTTAGCTTTTTTTTTAATTACGAAACTAGACACTCTAATACACCTTATATGTGATTTTGGGAACTCTGTGATGAATGGAAATGAAATATATGACGATCGTGAAACTCATGAAAACCAAAGTCTCACCTTTTAATCGAGCTATTCTACGTGTTCATAGCTATAACACAGAATATGCTGTGGCTGTACAAAAATCATCAACAATGGTCTAGATTGCTGGCACTCTAGGACAAAGCTCCTGAAAACAGCTTGGCATTCAATGAGTTAACATACAATGCTATTGTAGGCTACATAGCTTTGTTCGCGAGTTTCCGTGCTGGCTGGACTACGCTTCTTATCCAAACAATGCGGTTATCTCCCGTCGGTGCGTTAGCTTCCCTTCAACCGGACATCCTAAACATTCTTTTTACGGGAACCTAATGTTACTTACGAGGTAGTCGAGTCTTGTTTTGCCTTTTATTGTTTATGTAGATAACACAGAAGCTACAATATCGGCACAGGATATATGCTATATGAAGTTATGGCATTTCAAAAAAATCCTAGAATGAATGGGCTTCTATGGGGGTTAGCAGAGAAGTGGTCCCTCCAGCCTCCATTGATTCTTCTACTTCCGGGAATTCGCCTGCCCCCTTGGATCCACCCCGCCTTTGCGCTCCGGCACCTCCCACTTTACAAATTAAGCACTGCTAAACAGTGTAAAGCTAATCAGTGTAAAGCTAAACAGTGTAAAGTAAAACCTAAGGCAGCTAATCAGTTTAAAGATAATCAGTATAAAGCTAATCAGTGTAAAGCTAAACAGTGTAAAGTAAAACTCAAGGCAGCTAATCAGTGTAAAGCTAAACAGTGTAAACTAAAACCTAAGGCAGCTAATCAGTGTAAAGCTAAACAGTGTAAAGTGATCAGGCAGTCTGTCGAGAGACCTGCCCCAATAGGCGGCATTGGACCATTAAACCACACAATGATCCAAAACATACAGCCAAACAAGGCAAGAAATGGTTAACCGTGATTAATTAACATTTTAGAGTGGCCCATGTTGAGAGTGTCCAGACCTCAATCCGTCTAAACCAGGGGTGGGCAAACTGCGGCCCGCGGGCCGGATCCGGCCCGCCAAGCATTTCATTTAGTTATCAGGCTGCTCGCTATTTTTTTCCTGCGATAGACGACGTTGGTTAGCTTTACTGCAAACTGCTTTTCACTCTCCTTAGATAACGTTTACAATGTCAATGTCAAAACATCATGTTAAATAGAGATAACATCATGTTAAACTAAGTTAACTCTTAATTAGCTCCTTTGCAGCAGATCTAACGTGAACATTATGCAATCCATTTAATTGGGAACGCGTTTGCTCACGAGAGGGAGAGAGAGCCGCAGGTTCCAGCTGGATTGTTGATAATTGATATCTCCTTCTTATAAGAAAGTTTTAAAAGGAAATCATGAAGGCAACAGTAGTTCCCACTACTGACCATTTAAAAACTGTGAGAGGGCCCAGCCGTAGGTACAGCACTAGCCATAGCGGAGCAGGCAGAAGATCATTGAGAAATAAACGTGAATTAAAGCGACTGTCTTAAAGCGACAGTGCACAATTTATACATTTGTTAAACAGCATAAAATTAGCAGTATTTTTAAGCAATTAATATTTTAAAATAAATACTTTTCATACTAAATTAGGCTATAAAAAATGTATTTTTTTATGCGTGTGCCGTTGGGGGGGGTTGTTGTGCGGCCCGCCGGCCAATTTTCAAAAGCCAATGTGGCCCTTGAGCCAAAAAGTTTGCCCACCCCTGGTCTAAACAGTGAGCACAAGGCCAGAGTGATGGCAAATAATCGTTCCTGCCCGGATTGCTACTAAAAAGATGCGGTCTACAGTCACTGTGGAGACATGGAGAGGCTTGGCTGGTATTATAAGAACCATTTGGAGAGCTGTGGATGCAAATAAAGATGTTTCCACTGGTTATTTAAAAAGGGTATGAATAATTGTGTTAACTATTTCTTGCCTTGTTTGGCTGCATGTTTTGGATCATTGTATGGTTTAATGGTCCAATGATACCTATTGGGGCAGGTCTCTCGGCACACTGCCTGATCTTTTCCTCCAGAGTCTTAATGTGGCCCCTTGTTTGCGTACGTGCTACCGTTTACTTTGAATTAAGATGAAACACTTCTTTTTTGGGTTCCATGTTTCTACCACATTGTCTTACAACCTTGTCTTACAAATGACACTGCAGTGTGGCAGTGTCATTTTCAGTCAGAACAGTCAGTCAAGAGAAAATCAACATTAAATCAATATTTGCCAAGGGTATGAATATTTTTGTTCTTAACTGTACACACACACACTCACACACATACGCGCGCGCGCGCGCGCGCACACACACACACACACACACACACACACATACAGTACATACATAAGGCAGAGACCATTAAGACATTAAGACTCTGTGTGTGTGTGTGTGTGTGTGTGTGTGTATGTGTGTGTCATTCATACAGTGAAAGTCACTTACCAGCCAGAAATCCTCTTGCTGGATGGAGAGATCAACAAAGTTCCCCTGGGTATGTGTGTGTGTGTGTGCCCTACTGTAGGTAAGTGTGTGTATGTGTGTGTGTGTGCAATATGTGTGTGTCATTCATACAGTGAAAGTCACTTACCAGCCAGAAATCCTCTTGCTGGATGGAGAGATCAACAAAGTTCCCCTGGGTATGTGTGTGTGTGTGTGCCCTACTGTAGGTAAGTGTGTGTATGTGTGTGTGTGTGTAATATGTGTGTTTGTGTGTGTAAGTGACCTAGGTCAGTGGTTTTCAAAGTGGGGGCCGCGAGGGGGTGCCAGGGGGGCCTCAGCAAGTTGGAAGGAAAAATAAAAGCAACAAATACATTTGAAAAATGTAAAATATACCTATTACTATAAGGGTTGTTCTACAATACCATTATAATGATGTGTCGCATATCTGAACATTATATTTTCCATGATAATGACTGGGAATAATAGTAGAGTGATAGCTCTCATATAGCAGAAAGCCCCAAATGCAATTTTTACACACTGTATGCTCCATTGTGAAGTGCTTGTGGCTAAAATAATTATTAGGATTAGCGTAATGTATTTTTACATTTGCCGTAGTATTGTCGATGGGTTTAATAACACATCAAGGGGGTCCTTGGCCAGAACCTAGTGGTATTTTGGGGGCCTTGTCGTGGAAAAGTTTGGGAACCCCTGACCTAGGTAACTGTGTGAGTGTGTGTGCCCTAGGTAAGTGTGTGTGTGTGTATGTGACCTAGGTAAGTTTGTTTTAGTTTACTGGATAGTTTGTTTTCCATTGCATATTTACTCAGTGCTCAATGTGTGTGTGTGTGTGGAGTGTGTGTGTGTGTTAAGGAGCTGGGCTAGCATACAGTAGTAGTGTAGTGGTTAAGGAGCTGGGCTAGTGTGTAGTAGTAGTGTAGTGTAGTGGTAAAGGAGCTGGGCTAGTGTGTAGTAGTAGTGTAGTGTAGTGGTAAAGGAGCTGGGCTAGTGTGTAGTAGTAGTGTAGTGGTTAAGGAGCTGGGCTAGTGTGCAGTAGTGTAGTGGTTAAGGAGCTGGGCTAGCGTGTAGTAGTAGTGTAGTGGTTAAGGAGCTGGGCTAGCATGCAATAGTAGTGTAGTGGTTAAGGAGCTGGGCTAGTGTGCAGTAGTAGTGTAGTGGTTAAGGAGCTGGGTTAGCGTGTAGTAGTAGTGTAGTGGATAAGGAGCTGGGCTAGCGTGTAGTAGTAGTGTAGTGGTTAAGGAGCTGGGCTAGCGTGTAGTAGTAGTGTAGTGTAGTGGTTAAGGAGCTGGGCTAGCGTGTAGTAGTAGTAGTAGTGTAGTGGTTAAGGAGCTGGGCTAGCGTGTAGTAGTAGTGTAGTGGTTAAGGAGCTGGGCTAGCGTGCAGTAGTATAGTGGTTAAGGAGCTGGGCTAGCGTGCAGTAGTAGTGTAGTGGTTAAGGAGCTGGGCTAGCGTGCAGTAGTAGTGTAGTGGTTAAGGAGCTGGGCTAGCATGCAGTAGTAGTGTAGTGTAGTGGTTAAGGAGCTGGGCTAGCGTGTAGTAGCCTGTAGGGTGGTGGTAGTGTAGTGGTTAAGGAGCTGGGCTAGCATGCAATAGTAGTGTAGTGGTTAAGGAGCTGGGCTAACATGCAATAGTAGTGTAGTGGTTAAGGAGCTGGGCTAGCATGCAGTAGTGTAGTGGTTAAGGAGCTGGGCTAGCATGCAGTAGTAGTGTAGTGGTTAAGGAGCTGGGCTAGTGTGCAGTAGTCTGTAGTGTAGTGGTTAAGGAGCTGGGCTAGTGTGCAGTAGTGTAGTGGTTAAGGAGCTGGGCTAGCATGCAGTAGTAGTGTAGTGGTTAAGGAGCTGGGCTAGTGTGCAGTAGCCTGTAGTGTAGTGGTTAAGGAGCTGGGCTAGTGTGCAGTAGTCTGTAGTGTAGTGGTTAAGGAGCTGGGCTAGCATGCAGTAGTAGTGTAGTGGTAAAGGAGCTGGGCTAGCGTGCAGTAGTAGTGTAGTGGTTATGGAGCTGGGCTAGCATGCAGTAGTAGTGTAGTGGTTAAGGAGCTGGGCTAGTGTGCAGTAGTAGTGTAGTGGTTAAGGAGCTGGGCTAGTGTGCAGTAGTAGTGTAGTGGTTAAGGAGCTGGGCTAGCATGCAGTAGTAGTGTAGTGTAGTGGTTAAGGAGCTGGGCTAGCGTGTAGTAGCCTGTAGGGTGGTGGTAGTGTAGTGGTTAAGGAGCTGGGCTAGCATGCAGTAGTAGTGTAGTGGTTAAGGAGCTGGGCTAGCATGCAGTAGTGTAGTGGTTAAGGAGCTGGGCTAGTGTGCAGTAGTAGTGTAGTGGTTAAGGAGCTGGGCTAGCATGCAGTAGTAGTGTAGTGGTTAAGGAGCTGGGCTAGTGTGCAGTAGTAGTGTAGTGGTTAAGGAGCTGGGCTAGTGTGCAGTAGTAGTGTAGTGGTTAAGGAGCTGGGCTAGCATGCAGTAGTGTAGTGGTTAAGGAGCTGGGCTAGTGTGCAGTAGTAGTGTAGTGTAGTGGTTAAGGAGCTGGGCTAGTGTGCAGTAGTAGTGTAGTGGTTAAGGAGCTGGGCTAGTGTGCAGTAGTAGTGTAGTGGTTAAGGAGCTGGGCTAGCATGCAGTAGTAGTGTAGTGGTTAAGGAGCTGGGCTAGTGTGCAGTAGTAGTGTAGTGGTTAAGGAGCTGGGCTAGTGTGCAGTAGTAGTGTAGTGGTTAAGGAGCTGGGCTAGCATGCAGTAGTGTAGTGGTTAAGGAGCTGGGCTAGTGTGCAGTAGTAGTGTAGTGTAGTGGTTAAGGAGCTGGGCTAGTGTGCAGTAGTAGTGTAGTGGTTAAGGAGCTGGGCTAGTGTGCAGTAGTAGGTGGTAGTGTAGTGGTTAAGGAGCTGGGCTAGTGTGCAGTAGTAGTGTAGTGGTTAAGGAGCTGGGCTAGTGTGCAGTAGTAGTGTAGTGGTTAAGGAGATGGGCTAGCATGCAGTAGTAGTGTAGGGCGGTGGTAGTGTCTCAATCCTTTTTCTCAATCCTTATTCTTCTGGATTTGAGTGCGGCATTTGACACCATTGATCATAGCATCCTAATTCACCGCCTTGCGAAGTGGGTGGGTCTCTCTGATAATGCTCTAAACTGGTTTCAAACCTACATTACTGGCAGAGATTTTTATATCAGTCTAGGAGATCATGTATCTGAAAAACATGACTTGCCTTTTGGTGTGGCCCAGGGGAGCTGCCTTGGTCCCCTGCTATTTTCTCTATATATGCTTCCATTGGGAAACGTCATAAGTCAGCATAATGTAAACTTCCACAGCTACGCAGATGATACCCAATTGTATATTTCTGTGGAGCCTGCTAAATGTAATGTAATGTAATGTGTGCTAAATGTAATGTAATGTAATGTGTGTGTGTGTGTGTGCGTGCGTGTGTGCGTGTGCATGTGTGTGCATGTGTGCGTGCGTGCATGCGTGTGCGTGTGTGTATGTGTGTGTGCGTGCATGCGTGTGTGTGTGTGTGTGTGCGTGCGTGTGTGTGTGTGTGCGCTTCAGGCTCCTCTTTCCATAAGCTGTGTCGTGTGTCAGTGCCTGGAGTGGGATCTCACGACGTCTTAGTGATCTGGAGAACACAAGACAAGTACATCAACTACAATACAACCCACCGCATTCACCAGCTGCCACAGAGGTGTGTGTGTGTGTGTGTGTGTGTGTGTGTGTAGTGAAGTACATCAACTACAATACAACCCACCGCATTCACCAGCTGCCACAGAGGTGTGTGTGTGTGTGTGTTTGTGCAGTGAAGTCTGTCTCCTACAATACTCACCGCATTCAGCAGTTAACACAGATTGATGTTTGTGTCTGTGTGTGTGTGTGTGTGTAGAGAGGTACCTGTTGCAGACGGGTCGGTGGTGGAGGCGGATCTGGTGTTCTCTGAGGTGAGAGAAGAGGACCTGAATGTGAACTTCACCTGTGAGGTCCATAATGACCGCAGAGTCCCCCAAGCCAGCTTTAGACTGCAGTCAGGTGAGACACAAACACACACACTCACTCACGCACGCACGCACTCACGCACACACACCACACGCGCGCACACGCAAACACACTCACACACATGCACATGCACACACACACACACACACACACACAGTGTTGCACGGTGTACGATACTAGAAAGGTATCACGATGCCTTCACACAAAAACGATATGATTTCCAGGGTTTTTAGAATCGATACTTTATTAAAATAATAACGCTCTGTGTCTGCGTGAATTGCTGCTCTCACTGCTCCTTGCACGCATCTAGGCAAGTGGGCGTGTCAAGCAGGCAGCTCTGAGTGAGTGAGTGCGCAGCCAACGTCAACACAAGTTCTTTGCCGACTGTCCTCGGCTTGTGGATAAAACAAAAGGTCGAACGTTAATCTTGATCGAACCAAGCCATTGTTATTTCAGTCACTTCGCACAGCCGGCACTTAGACACAGAGTTTAAGTATTCGTATGTACTGTGTCATATTCGTATGTACTGTGTCATATTCGCACAGCCGGCACTTAGGCACAGAGTTTAAGTATTCGTATGTACTGTGTCATATTCGTATGTACTGTGTCATATTCGCACAGCCGGCACTTAGGCACAGAGTTTAAGTATTCGTATGTACTGTGTCATATTCGTATGTACTGTGTCATATTCGCACAGCCGGCACTTAGGCACAGAGTTTAAGTATTCGTATGTACTGTGTCATATTCGTATGTACTGTGTCATATTCGCACAGCCGGCACTTAGGCACAGAGTTTAAGTATTCGTATGTACTGTGTCATATTCGCACAGCCGGCACTTAGGCACAGAGTTTAAGTATTCGTATGTACTGTAATAGTCACATTCGCACCGCCGCCCCTGGTCAGCTTCTGCAAGCTCAAACCACGGCACAGCTAGTCACAACAATGAATGCCTCTTCAATATCACTTCTTAGTAAGCACAACACTTCTCAATCGACATCGACATATAGGCCTCATCATGGACGACTCGGCAGTCGTCTCGAATCGCATCGTTCGTCAAATCAGCACAAAACCACGGGTGCTTACACCACATTGCACCACATTCTTGCATCGCAAGAACTGAGCTTACGCAAGCTCCGAGCTTATTGCAAGCTCCTGCACTTCGCTTCATCTGCTGCATAAACCATTGCTGGTCATGTTTTCACTCGAGAGCTCAAACTTTCTATCATCTGGTTTTATTCTCAATACCTTTTCTAAATCGCTTCTGAACTTATTACCCATGGACGATGTCTAATATTCATGTTTTCTTGTCTTGTTTTCTTGTCTTGTTTAGCTAACATTACCTATGCTGCTCATCTTATTTTGGGGGGCCTTTCCAAGAGCAAGGTGCAAAAGCATGGCCTCCCTCATTTCACCTTGCCCTTGGGTCTGCTTTAGCTTCATTCTGTTGCAGGATGCGGCTTGCTCACAGAAACGGTCATCACTTTTTATTAGGGGTCGTCCTTAAATCAGATCTCTTCTGTGACTCCCTTCCATAGCACCAAATCAACCAGACATCTTTGAGTTACAGGTGGTTGAATTATTATCATGAGTTATCTCATTAATAGTATATTTATTCATGACATCGGATACTCTGTCTTGCTTTCTCTGATTCATCTCCTGGGTTACAACATGCACTGCTTAATATTGTTATGCTCTATTTCAGAGAGGATGACCATCTAAACATTTCTGGTGGGTATCTTTATTTCTTATTCTTTGGGGGTAGGCTCCGCCTCCTGCCGTCTCATTCCGGCAGGATCTGCAAGGGTCTGCACTCTCATTGACCTGGACTGAGGACGAGGCCTATGCCAAAGACTATCTTGTTGTTGCTTATGTATTTCGTGTATCCTTTGATTGTGTGTGTGTGTGTGTTCACACCATATTCACACCATATTCTACACAAAAAACAAACAACATCAGAATGCTACATTCACACATAAACTACTATAGAAATACTATAGCGGCTCTAGTGCTATAAAACTACTATAGAAATACTATAGCGGCTCTAGTACTATAAGACTACCTTATAAATACTATAGCGCTCTAGTGCTATAAAACTACTATAGAAATACTATAGCGGCTCTATCTATAGAAATACTATAGCGGCTCTAGTGCTATAAAACTACTATAAGACTACTATAGAAATACTATAGCGGCTCTAGTACTATAAGACTACTATAGAAATACTATAGCGGCTCTAGTGCTATAAGACTACCTTATAAATACTATAGCGCTCTAGTGCTATAAAACTACTATAGAAATACTATAGTGGCTCTAGTGCTATAAAACTACTATAGAAATACTATAGCGGCTCTAGTGCTATAAAACTACTATAGAAATACTATAGCGGCTCTAGTACTATAAGACTACCTTATAAATACTATAGCGCTCTAGTGCTATAAAACTACTATAGAAATACTATAGCGGCTCTATCTATAGAAATACTATAGCGGCTCTAGTGCTATAAAACTACTATAAGACTACTATAGAAATACTATAGCGGCTCTTGTACTATAAAACTACTATAGAAATACTATAGCGGCTCTAGGATATAAAACTACTATAGAAATACTATAGCGGCTCTAGGATATTATAGAGGTATTACAGAACAATACATACTTCATACTTCATAGAGCCGCTATAGTATTTCTATAGTAGTCTTATAGTACTTCTATAGTATGTCCCAAATTACTATAGTATTCCTATAAGATTCCTATATAGATTCCTGTAAGATTACTATAATATACTATACGATTCCTGTAAGATTACTATAATATACTATACGATTCCTGTAAGATTACTATAATATACTATAAGATTCCTGTAGTACTTTTTCCTAAGGGCGGTGTAGTGACCGGTGATACAGAATATAACCGGCCTTCTTGCTTGGAGGCTTTCTTGTTTAAAACACAGTGTATACAAACACACAGAGGAGACAGACAGAGAAAGAGGAGAGAGAGAGAGGAGAGGGCAGAGAGAAAGAGAGAGAGAGACGAGAAAAAGAGAGAGAGACAGAGAGAGAGAGAGAAAGTGGAATTCTGACCCAGGACACTCTGTTTGCATTTCTCTCTCTCGCTCTCTCTGTGTTTGTGTTTGACAAGTGACCACTATGTGTGTATAAGAGCATTGATGGGTGCCCTGACCAGACGATAGAGGAACATTAGTTGTTCATTAACTGATCTTATTTTACCCTAAAATTATAATTTTGTTTAATTGAAATTTAATTCAGTCAACATGAGTCATTACCCTTACACATATCCAAACATCTGCATGAGGCATTATTACCCTTACACATGTCCAAACAGTTCTCTTACACATATCCAAACAGGTCTCTTACACATGTCCAAACAGTTCTCTTACACATGTCCAAACAGGTCTCTTACACATATCCAAACAGGTCTCTTACACATGTCCAAACAGGTCTCTTACACATGTCCAAACAGTTCTCTTACACATGTCCAAACAGGTCTCTTACACATATCCAAACAGGTCTCTTACACATGTCCAAACAGGTCTCTTACACATGTCCAAACAGGTCTCTTACACATGTGTGTGTATAAGAGCATTGATGGGTGTCCTGTCCTGCCCCCTATGGGCTGTGCAGTAAATATGCCCCCTATCTGATCACAGTAAATATGCCCCCTATCTGATCACAGTAAATATGCCCCCTATCTTCTGTGCGTGGGCTGTACTAACAGCGAGTCAAAAAAATGGGACATATGTTTTGTAATATGTTTTCCTAAAAACACTGAAAGGAGACATAAGTGGTTAGCTGCCTTTGAAAGTTTTGTGTGTGTGTGTGTGTGTGTGTTTTTCCACTTTAGTCAACAAACCCACTTTTTTTTTTTTTTTAAAAAGTATATTTTTTGGGCTTTTTATGCCTTTAATGATAGGACAGTGGAGAGTGACAGGAAGTGAGTGGGAGAGAGAGCAGCTTAGGGAGCTCTGCAGCTGTGGGTTTTGCTGGAGCAAAAACGATGCCACAGAGGATTTCCCGGCAGATCTGGCTTTGTCTTTATGCCTGCCTGTGTAGCGAGCCTCTCTATGGCACTCTTACCCCTGGAGCTGACATCAATATCTCTTTCACAGTTTACAAAATGCATGGTATGTATCTGTCCTGCTTTTGGTAGCAAAGTGGTGTTGCAGAGTTGAAAGACGTCTTTCGTTTCGCCATATGCCTATGGCGTAAATACAAACTTCAGATCCACTATGAAATCCATAAAGAGATACTCCGCACATATAACTCTGAAATATGCAAAGCAAGACAGTCTTTCTTTTCTAACATCATCAGTAGAAGTTGAAATAACACTCGTGTTAACAAATCCCCCCTCACAATTAGCGCCAGAACTTCTCTCAACTAATAAATGCAATCAGTTCTCATCTTTTTTCAAAGGTAAAATTGACAAAATCAGACTCAACATATCTACTCAATTACCAATTCGACATCCGGAACTTCCAGCTACAATAGAGGGAAACTTAACTTGATGTCAGAGTTCAGCTTGATAGACCACGACATACTTGAAAAATCGGTACAGAAGGTCAGCCCTGCCACATGTGGCTTAGACATTTTGCCAACCAATTTCTTTAAAACTGTTTTTCACCTTACAGCAGCAGATGTCCTTCGCATGGTAAATTCATCACTGCTGTCTGGCATTTTTCCTAAGTCACTGAAAACAGCTGAAAAAGCCACTTCTTAAGAAGAATAACCTGGACGCCTCCATGCTAAACAATTACAGGCCCATATCCAATCTACCTTTTATTGGCAAAATTATTGAAAAAGTAGTCTTTAATCAACTAACCACCTTCCTAACATCAAATGGGTATTTTAATTACTTTCAGTCAGGTTTTCGGGCAAATCACTGCACTGAAACAGCTCTCATCAAGGATTTTAATGACATACGCCTCAATACAGATTCAGGTAAAACATCAGTCCTAGTGCTATTGGACCTTAGTGCAGCATTTGACACTGTTGATCACAATATTTTATAACACAAACTAGAACACTGGGTTGGATTTACAGGCCATACATAGTTATCAACTGGCTGAAATCATATCTACAGTACAGAAAGGAGTTTCTTTGTTGCCATTGGAAACTGTACCTCAACACCAATGTCCTTGACCTGTGGTGTTCCCCAGGGGTCGATCTTGGGGCCACTATTATTCAACCTCTATATGCTCCCACTTGGACAAATCATCCAAAATAATTTGATTTCATATCATAGCTATGAAGATGACACACAAATTTACTTAGCTCTGTCACCAAACGACTATGGTCCCCTTGAATCTCTGTGTCAGTGTATAGAACAAATCAACACCTGGATGTCTCAAAATGTTCTCCAGCTGAACAAAGAAAAAACTGAAGTAATTATATTTTGGTAAGGAAGAAGTAAAAGGAGGAAAGACTTAGAAAGACTTGCTACTGTCCTTGACACAAAAGGGTTGAAAGCAAATTATATTGTTAATAATCTTGATGTATGAATTGACAGTGATCTAAATTTCAACAGCCACATGAAAGCGATAACTAAATCAGCTTTTTACCACCTCAAAAATATAACTTAGAGGGCTGATGTCAAAAGATGATTTAGAAAAACTCATTCATGCATTTGTCTCCAGCAGGGTTGATTAATCACTTAATGGAGCAGGACCTAAATACCTCTCAGACATGCTTCAGCAGTGCACACCCTCCAGACCTCTCAGGTCTCAGGAGAAAAACCTGTTAGTAAAACCTGCTGTTAGAACTAAACATGGTGAAGCAGCTTTTAGCTGCTATGCGGCTCAGCTGTGGAACCAACTGTAGCCAGTTTTAAATCTAGACTTAAGACCAAACTGTTCTCAGATGCTTTCTGCTAACTGCACTGAGTTATAATTTCTGAATCTGTCTTGAAAATTATTCTACCTTGTGTCTTTTATTTTGTCTTTTTAATCATTCTATATTTTTAAATGATTTTACCTTGTGTGTTTTATGTTTTCTTTTTATTATGATCTTTACATTTTAACTATTCTTTGACTATATTGCCCTTCTATGCTTTTATTTGTTATTATTATTTGGTTTGGTTTATGTAAAGTACATTGAATGACCTCTGTGTATGAAATGCGCTATATAAATAAACTTGACTTGACTTACAGTTTTTCTCAATCGTTTTGATACCTGTGTCAACTCTGACATAACGTTCTCAAAACAATTAACACCCGTGTCTGAACAAAAGCACTCTGGAGAAAATGACACATTTTGCTTCCAAAAGGCTGTTACTCTGTCAAAACACAAAAAATGTTTCTGGTATCAGAAAAAAAACTGTGAAAAGACAAAATGTACTGAATAAAAAAATTATTTATTCATTCCTCCCAAGATGTAACTGTCATTGACATGTAAGACATACAGCAAATACCTAGCAAGATACTGTAAATTTCACTGAACTACTGTACAACTTTCATCGAAATAAACCTACAGTAAAACCCTTTTGTACTGTTTTCTCCACCAAATAGGTACTTTGTCTAAATGTGCATTAGATCCATACTTGCAAATAGCAACACAGAACAGACATCTCTTATGTAGAATGAATGATTGCTGATTGAAGAATTGTGCAAAGGAGTTTCACACAGGTGTATCAGAGATTCAGACTTATGCAAGGAATCTATACCACCTGTGAAAAGCTGTTTTCCTTTTGTTTAGCATGGGAAAACCAATAGAGTTTGGGGCTTTTGAATGACACCTGTGTTAACTGTTTTGCAAAAGGGTGTGAGAAATGTGTGAACCCAATGAAAATGTGTGATCACATTCGCAAGAGATGACTTCTGCTGTGCAAAGAAAGTGTTCATGAAGACCAAGTGGGTTCCAGTTTACTTAAGCAGGTAAAAGCAATCGAGAAAAACTGTAACTTGACTTGACGATAAGCCTTTCAGACAGGGTAAAGTAGTGAATGAGTGAGAGAGTGAGTGAGTGAGAGTGAATGAGTGAGTTAGTTAATGAATAAGTGAGTGAATGAGTGGGTGAGTTAGTGAATGTGTGAGATAGTGAGTGAGTTAGTGAATGAGTGAGTGAGTGAGTGAGTGAGTGAGTTAGTGAATGAATGAATGAATGAATGAATGAGTGAGTGAGTGAGTGAGTGAGTGAGTGAATGAATGAGTGAGAGTGAATGACTTAATGAATAAGTGAGTGAATGAGTTGGTGAGTTAGTGAATGAGTGAGTGAGTGAATAAATAAGTCAGTGAACAAATAAATTAGTGAATGAGTGAGTGAGTGAGTGAGTTGGTGAGTGAGGTGGAAGTGGAGTGAGGAGGATATTTATTTGCACCATCACCACGACACTCACTCTCATAGAGCACCTTACCATGCACACAGAATCACAGGCTCAGTCCCTGCCCTGTCACTGCAAGCACCTCATACTTATTCATCCTTAAGCACACTATGTGGATATTTGATTTAGTATATTTAGTATTTTAGCATTTTTTTTCTTCTACTTGTTCAGTGGTTTGTTATATTTAGACAGTGTTTGGAATAACGATGTTTAAAATAACGTTATTTTTTCACTAACGGGGTAATCTAACTAATTACTAATTAACATTATTTTTTCATTAACGGGGTAATCTAACTAATTACTTTTCCCGTTGTTACAACGCCGTTAACCTTACTGGACGTTAAATGCGGTGCGTTACTATGCATTGATTGAATAAACTGTGTAATCTGAACTCACCCTGGCTCACAGCTAGTGAGGAGGTGGGTTAATAACGACGTAAGCGATTATGATTGGCTAAGGCAGAGTCATGTTTCATGATAGCCAATCAGAGCCAGTGTTTTTCCACACTTGCCAGCACACGTGCCACACACACACACGCAACAGATAAAATAGAGATTCGACGAAACAGCAGAGGTCAGGAGCAATCCGAAAAGTTGGCATTTTCAAGGTGGAGATATAAGCACTACTTCAAATTCATCAAGGCAAGAACGTGTGAATTTAATGTGTACATTATGTCCAGGAGCGAAGATTTTGTCGACATCCGTTGCAACTCTAATTTAATGAAGCATCTCACACACGCATCTAAAGCTAGTGGCCAAAAACACCGATACCTCCACCACAGATGATAGCTCGCCATCCACTAGCAAAGAAGGACTCGGAGCAAAGTCCTCCAAGCAGCAAAAGCTCAATCTTTCTGCCTCACAACAAAAACCTATGACACAGGCTGAAGTCAACCGTAAGTCTGTCGATGTGCAATATCTTGAATTTCCCCTTGGGGATCAATAAAGTATCTATCTATCTATCTAATAAATATCGAAAGTTATGTAGCCTACAAACACCTGTCTGTTCTACTCATTTCAACTGGCTGCTCAAAACTGTTCAAAAACTCCAAATTCTTTGACATATACTGTAGCAACTTTTTTTTTGTAACAGTAACGCAAATAGTTACTTTCTCTAGTAATGAGTTACTCTTATCGTAATTCAGTTACTAACTCAGTTACTTTTTGGAACAAGTTGTGAGTAACTATAACTAATTACTTTTTTAAAGTAACATTCCCAACACTGTATGTATATACTTATATTATTTGTTCTGCTGTAAGTGCATGCTGTGTGTGATGTACTGTAAGTGCATGCTGTGTGTATGCTACTGAGACCTTGAATTTCCCCTTGGGGATCAATAAAGTATATATCTATCTATCTATCTATCTATCTATCTATCTATCTATCTATCTGCATGACTCTGCTGTGATGTGGTCACATGCTGCATCTATGGCTGCTATCAGGACCATTTGCATGTGGACGCCGGTCATAAACCTTCCACCTCCAGGCAGAGAAAAGCTCCTCTATTGGATTAGGGGGAGTAGGGAGGGAGATATTCCACCAGCATCCTGTCATGTGCTGCAAACCACTGTCTGACCAGATTATCCCACACAACAACATACATGTTGAGTGGCCTCCACCCCTCTCATTCTCAGGGATTATGTCCCTGTAAAGAGTGTCTAAAGAAGTCAGCAGATGTTGTGTATTATATGGAGCAAGAAGGGGGATATGGGTGAGGACGCCATTGTCTGAGATGTCTGTACATATTGTAACATTTCCTCCACGTTGGCCTGGAACATCAGTGGTTGCTCTCTGTCCAGTGCGATTTCTTCCACGCCTTCTACAGTACCTTTGGCCAGATTGAAACCCGCCTCATCAACGTATATGAATGTGTGCAGTGG
This sequence comes from Alosa sapidissima, assembly GCF_018492685.1. Classification (NCBI taxonomy): domain Eukaryota; kingdom Metazoa; phylum Chordata; class Actinopteri; order Clupeiformes; family Clupeidae; genus Alosa; species Alosa sapidissima. The sequence goes on along the minus strand of NC_055958.1, from coordinate 42,423,161 downwards.
TTCCCTGGCTTCCAGCTCCAGTACACGCTTTAGTGAGAGAGAGCAAGAGAGAGGGAGAAATGTAACAACTTTTCCTGTGTAACATACTG
>NC_055958.1:42390572-42418072 GCF_018492685.1 Alosa sapidissima | reverse complement strand
CTTTTCCCTCTTACAGTGGTCTGAAATGGCAGATTTCAGATTTTCTTGTGTTGCTTTCATTCTTGTTGCACGGGTGAGCGTTCCAGATGTTTCCTTTTCACATTCTTTCTGGTGTTCCTTTTTTCGTGTGCTGAATTGCCGGCCTGTCTCTCCTATATACGTTTTATTGCATGTTAGGCAAGGGATCTCGTATATCACATCACACTTTTTCTCAGGGGGAATCTGATCCTTAGGGTGTACTAGGATTGGGCAAAGCTTGATGTGTGGCTTCACTGGTGTGATGATGTGGTGTTTCCTCATCGCTCGCTGTACGCGTTCTGTGACCCCCTGATGTATGGGAGGGTGACCATGCCTAGGTTCTCAAACCTAGAACCTTTTTTCTTTTTCTCCTCCTTGTTATTTCTCTGGACCTCTCTCTTGCCTTTGTTGATGGCCCAGTTTGGGTAGTTGCAGGCTTTGAGTGCCTGTTTTATATGGTTCTCCTCCTCCTCTCTGTCATGGTTGTCAGTGATGACCTTGGTACGGTCATATAGGGTGCGGACCACTGATAGCTTGTGTGCTGTGGGGTGCTCTGATGCCCATAGTAAATACTGGTCTGTGTGTGTGGGTTTTCTGTATATTTTTATCTTGATGCTACCATCCTCAATGTGATGTATTTTCATGTCCAGGAAGGCGTTGGATCTATGTTCTTCCTCCTCATGGGTGAATTTTATGTTTCCAGTTTCGTCTATGGTGTTTAGATGGTCTGTGAGTCTTCGTGTGTGGCCGGTCTTGATCTTCTCCAAGATGTCGTCCACATAGCGTCTCCAGAGGGTCAACCTGCATTCTTTGGGAGCGGTGGCGATGGCTTTGGCTTCCAGGTCCTCCAGGAAGAATCCACTCATGATGGCTGAGAGGGGAGAGAGAAGTACGTGGACTTTGCTACAAACGTTAGCAACTGGACTATGTCTTCAACTTTTAGGTTTGTTCCCTCCTTTTGTCTGTAGATGGTCCCCCAGGGCAAAACCCTCCTTTTGTCTGTAGATGGTCCCCCAGGGCAAAACCCCTCCTTTTGTCTGTAGATGGTCCCCCAGGGCAAAACCCTCCTTTTGTCTGTATATGGTCCCCCATGGCAAACCCCTCCTTTTGTCTGTAGATGGTCCCCCAGGGCAAAACCCTCCTTTTGTCTGTATATGGTCCCCCAGGGCAAAACCCTCCTTTTGTCTGTAGATGGTCCCCCAGGGCAAAACCCCTCCTTTTGTCTGTAGATGGTCCCCCAGGGCAAAACCCTCCTTTTGTCTGTATATGGTCCCCCATGGCAAAACCCTCCTTTTGTCTGTAGATGGTCCCCCAGGGCAAAACCCTCCTTTTGTCTGTATATGGTCCCCCAGGGCAAAACCCTCCTTTTGTCTGTATATGGTCCCCCAGGGCAAAACCCTCCTTTTGTCTGTATATGGTCCCCCAGGGCAAACCCTCCTTTTGTCTGTATATGATCCCTCTCAAAAGGAAGTATGTGGACTTTGCTACAAACGTTAGCAACTGGACTATGTCTTCAACTTTTAAGTTTGTTCGTTGGCGGAGTGTTGAGTCTGCTTGTAGACGGTTCTGCACTGTGCTTATCGTGATGTCCACTGGAGTTTTTGTGAACAGAGAGACTACATCGTGGGATATGAGTATCTCGTCTGCCTCTACTTTCATTGTGCTTAGTTCCTGTGCCAGTTGCTTTGAGTTTTTACAGTTGCTTTGTTCGGCCCAGGAGAGGTTTTATGATCTCAACTAGGGCTTTCGAAAGGTTGTATGTTACTGAGCCTATGTCAACAATGGGGTGGAGTGGAACGTTTTTTTGGGGGTGCCATAATATTGGGGGTGCTTATTGGCCTTTACAGACAAACAGTGTAAATAGTATAACAGTAGGCCTAATGAACCTCTTCAATACACTACACATATATACACTACATATACATACACTACACATACATACAATACACATACATACACTACACATACACTACACATACATTACACATATATACACTACACATACATACACTACACATACACTACACATACATACACATACACTACACATACATACACTACACATACACTACACATACATACACATACACTACACATATATACACTACACATACATACACTACACATACACTACACATACATTACACATATATACACTACACATACATACACTACACATACATACACTACACATACACTACACATACATACACTACACATACACTACACATACACTACACATACATACACTACACATACATACACATACACTACACATATATACACTACACATACATTACACATATATACACTACACATACATACACTACACATACACTACACATACATACACTACACATACACTACACATACATACATACACATACATACACTACACATACACTACACATACATACACATACACTACACATATATACACTACACATACATACACTAAACATACACTACACATACATACACTACACATATATACACTACACATACATACATACACTACACATACATACATACACTACACATACACTACACATATATACACTACACATATATACACTACCCATACACTACACATATATACACTACACATACTAACATAAAAGTATTAGAATAATGTAAAAGTATGTTAAAATATTTGTACACAACATACATACATACATACATACACACACATTAGATTTTGTTTATTTGGAATGACCAATACTGATTAAAATAACACAGCATCAAATATTCACAAAGAGCCTGTTATGTTACACTTACTGTAACAATACAAACATTGTGCCAATAATCACAACAACCACATGAATAAATAAATCAATCAATAAATAGGCTGTGTGTTAAGGACCGAGGGGACATCGCCTTCTCCACACATGCACGCCTTTTCCAAACAGTAGTTGGCTATTTGCTGTAACCACACACTGCTAAACCATTTGTTAATGGCTGCTATTTCAACACTGCTAAAGCATTTGTTAGTGGCTGGTATTTTAACACTTTCTCAGAAAGACACAGGTCCATCTATGCATCAAGGCACCAACCTACTTCCAGAATCAGAATGTTTTTAGAAAGTTCACTGAGTATAACTGTGGGGGCTGGGTGGAACTGTGGCCATTAATGGGTGCCCAGGTTGGCAATCAGTCAGGCAATCAACCAGGCAATCAGTTATTCCTATTATTATACTTATCTTTAATAGAATAATTACAACTCCTCTCCTCTGAAACCCTCCCTCTCTATGTTCCAGCTTCTCTCCTCCTGGCCCAACAGCAAGCCAGCCTTATACATATGCACACACACACACACACATACATCCTCACATACTCACTACCCCTCACCCCCCATCCCCACCCCCATCCCAACACCACCTCATTCACACTCTCAAAGCTACCATCCGCACCCCCCCCCCCCCTTCTTTTCATTCCGGTCATCAATTTCATCCCTGATAATCATATCTCTAATCATCCTGGACGCAAATCATCCTTAGCCTCTCTGTTATTAATGTTATGTTATGTTTGTGGAAGCCAAGTCAATGTGATGTCTTGTTAAGTTACAGTATGTGTTTATGTAATGTACATCTGTTTGTCGTATGTAGTATTCATGTGCATGTCGTAGTGTTGCAAAAAAAAAAAAAGAAAAAAGAAAGTTCACTGACAACTCCAATGTCTGGGCTGTTGGAGGATTCTCTAGGGACACTTCTTAGAGAATTCACGTTGTTATTCAGATTTGAAAACCAGTCAGTTTGGACAGTCTTATTTGTGTGTGTTGTACTTTGTACAGAAGCTTTGCGCTGTTCTTGTGCTGTTGTGTGTTTATGATGCAATCATGGTGAGAAGGCCTTTAAACGCAGGGCACCAGTTCACAGACACACACACACACACACACACACAGACACACACACACAAACACACACACACACACAGACACACACACACACACACACACACACAGACTCTCTCTCATTTTAGGATGTGGGAGAAGGACTCACATGAGGCCAACGCACTCTGCTGAGTCGGCTGAATCGGTGTGTGTGTGTGTGTGTGTGCGTGTGTTTTAGACAGAAGTGAAACTTACACTACCGCACCACTAATCTGAGACCCCGTACTTTCATATCCCCTCTCCCATCACTGACCCTGGGACTCCTCCTCTCTCTCGCCCTGTGTGTGTGTGTGTGTGTGTGTGTGTGTGTGTGTGTGTGTGTACGTGTGTGTGTGTACATGTGTGTGTGTGTGTGTACATGTGTGTGTGTGTGTGTGTGTACGTGAGAGAGAGAATCACTGGCCACAGACCCTAGGACCTCTGGCACCTTCCCTCTCTCGCTGTGTGTGTGTGTGTGTGTGTGTGTGTGTGTGTGTGTTTGTGTGTGTACGTGAGAGTGAGAATGACAGAGAGAGAGAGAGAGAGCGCAGGGATGGGCAAAAACAACCTTAAAATGTATTTCCATAACATACACAATACTGATGTTCTAAAATGTATTTCCAACATACACAATACTAATGTTCTACACAATACTGATGTTCTAAAATGTATTTCCAACATACACAATACTGATGTTCTACACAATACTGATGTTCTAAAATGTATTTCCAACATACACAATACTGATGTTTTAAAATGTATTTCCACAACATACTGTAGCCCTCCTTTGCACAAAAGGGCTGACAAATAGAGGAAGGGTATGTAAGGTTAAAGAATAATTATAAATACTCACCTGGACCAGCAGGATCAGAATTTCTAGGAACGCCTACAGAGCCAGGTGTACCAAACAATATTACCAGATAGAACACTCAACACAGTAGTTTATCTTTGGAAGGGCAGTAAACCACTTCCTTTTAATATAAAAGATGTATGTAATTAAACTATGAAAATAAATAATTAAAGCAAAAATAAAAAAAAGTATTATAATAATATAATAATAAACAAAATGGTAAAAAGATACATTCCAAATGTACATATTAAAGAGTAAATCTACAGTTCAAAGGTTCTAATTCTACAGTTCAAAGATTTCTTATTCTACAGTTCAAAGTTCAAAGGTTACTTATTCTACAGATCAATGTTCAAAGAGTCTTCTTTCTTCGCATGCAATTCTTCACAGGTTCATGGGAGGCTCGCCATCAAACTCATTCAAATCCATGCAAAAGATAAAAAACCTGACCAATGCGGGATTAAGCGTCGTATATGGGCGAAGACAGGTCGCTGGGTTGCTTGAGCAAGGCATCTAACCCCTTACTGCTCCCAGAGCGCTGCTGTAGCAGGCAGCTCACTGCTCCGGGTTAGTGTGTGTGCTTCACCTCACTGTGTGTTCACTGTGTGCTCTGTGTGTTCACGGATGGGATAAATGCAGAGACCAAGAAACCAGGGCCTAGAAACCTGATTTTACATTTACAAAAATAGGAGCCTGGTGGAGGACTTTGTGCAATGGTGCAAACTCAATCATCTTCAACTTAACACTTCAAAGACCAAGGAGATGGTGGTGGATTTCCGCAGGTCTAAGCCCACTCTGCTACCAGTCCACATTGATGGGGTCAATGTGGAGGTGGTTAGCACCTACAAGTATCTGGGTCTCCACCTGGACAATAAACTGGACTGGTCAGCCAACACTGATGCACTCTACAAGAAAGGGCAGAGCAGGCTGTACTTCCTGAGGAGGCTGCAGTCCTTCAATGTGTGCAGTAAGCTCCTCAGGATGTTCTACCAGTCTGTTGTTGCCAGCGTCCTCTTCTATGCAGTGGTATGCTGGGGTGGAAGCACAAGGAAGAAGGATGTGGGGCGAATTGACAGGCTGGTAAGGAAAGCTGGCTCTGTAGTGGGAGCTGAACTGGAGTGCATCACTTCAATATCTGACAAAAGGACCCTGAACAAACTGATCAACATCTTGGACAATGAGTGTCATCCACTCCACAGCACTATTGTAAAGCAGAAGAGCCTGATCAGCTGGAGACTTCGCTCACTGCCTTGCACAACTGACAGACTGAGGAAGTCATTTGTCCCCAGGGCCATTGAACTGTTCAATGCTTCACTTAAGGGAAGAGGAGAGATAGACTTCTCCGCATAGTCTGTCTGCCTCTTCACCCCCTCCATGTTTGGATACTGTCTGTCCACTAGACACTTTTTACCACTGTCTTACTGCCTCACTGTTTGCATGCTATATTAGCACATATGCATAACCCCTCCCTCCATCCCACAGCCGGATTGTGGCCACACTTATACCTATACTTAATACTTAATGCTTTATAATAGATATATATAGTTATATATATAGAAATATATACTTTATTCCTGCACTGTTGCACTTACTCATTTGTACCATCACCATGACACTCACACACACAGAGCACCTTACCTTACTATGCACAGAGAATCACGGGCTCAGTCCCTGCCTCAGTCATTGCAAGCGCCTCTTGATTGATTAATCACCCACTATGTAGTTACTGTTTTTAGAATTGATTTAGATTAAGTGTTATTTAGTATAATTTGTATATTAGTATATTTAGTATATTCTTTATCTTCTACTGTCATTATTGCTTAGTTGTGTTTTTTTATTATTATATACTTTTAATTACTTTTTTCTGCTGTTAGTGAATGTGTGTGTGTTGCCTGTATGCTACTGAGACCTTGAATTTCCCCTGGGATCAATAAAGTATCTATCTATCTATCTACATGGACAATAAACTGGACTGGTCAGCCAACACAGATGCGCTGTATCGGAAAGGGCAGAGTCGGCTTTACTTCCTGAGGAGGCTGTGGTCATCCACTGTCTGCAGTAAGCTCCTCTGGATGTGTGTCTGTCATTGTCATTGTGCTCTATTGTCTTACCATCCCTGCCCCATGTCTGCAGTAAGCTCCTCTGGATGTGTGTCTGTCATTGTCATTGTGCTCTATTGTCTTACCATCCCTGCCCCATGTCTGCAGTAAGCTCCTCTGGATGTGTGTCTGTCATTGTCATTGTGCTCTATTGTCTTACCATCCCTGCCCCATGTCCTCTCTTCTTGTCTTTTCTTCTATTCTTTCCCTCATTTTATTATGGTGGGTTAAGCTTATTTTCACTTGTTTGTATTTTTTATAGTACATCTTATGTGTAAAGTGTTGTTTTATCTTTTAGGTCTGCAATGATGTGTGTAGAGTTTCTTGTAGGCACATCTGGCCTGTTAACATCGGCCCATGGACAACAGATGCAAAATAGCCATTTTGGCTAATTCTGGCACATTTACATTTTTATGTTCATTAATGTGCACTGTCCATGTCTAAATAAACCTTAAACCTTGAGCTGTGGTGTGCTGGGGAGGGGCATTAAGAGCTGTGGTGTGCTGGGGAGGGGCATTAAGATGGCGCTGGGTGAATGAAAGGGGAACTGCGGACGATTTCAACACCTACTGTAGCTCTGCTGCTTGTGGTCACGGAGTGCTGTAACTAGCGAGAGAAACGGTGTTGCCTACACGAGTTATGCTCCTGCTCGAGTTCGCATCCACACGGCTGAAACAGAGCAGGCTTTAAACGTGCTTTTAGCCTCTTAAAGAAGCCCTATGCAGGTCTGGTTATTCCTTCGCTGTTTCTGGGTTTTCGCCGGATTTGGGCTTGCATTTTTCATGACACAGCTCCCCCTGCAGCTTCGGTAGCAAGTGACTGCTGCGCTAAACCCCTACTAGCTAGCGAGCTAGCCATCAAGAAACCAAGCTAAACACATACAGGGCTCACAATAAAACGGTCGAGCAAACACATTGTTCAAGAGACTATCAAATCACATTACAAAAACGAAGTTCACCCAAGGGTAGGCTACTTACAATTTCAACAGCAACAAAGCCAAGTCGGAGTCCGTTTTGCAGTCTTCTTAGAAACTACAATCTGACTACATTTTCGTGGCGCGATTGGATACTTCCGCTGAGTTACAACCCGATGTGTTCGGACCGCAACCAGAAAGTTGCATATTCCGTTTTTCCACGGAGAAGCACTAGGGGGATACGAAGCACCCACCTACGACCCAAAAAGTGTTGTAGAATCATCAGAACAACTTTCAACCTGCATAATTATGGTCATTTTTGCTAAAATTGTTGCATAGGGCTTCTTTAACATGGTTGAGATGTGATTACGCCTACAAGTGCCTAACCATGTGAACTGATTCCTTCTCAGTGAACACAGTGAATATGACTGCAGTAGAAATGCATAAAAGTTGTGCTAATCAGCCAGTGCACACACGTCTGTCCAGTTCTATGTGTGGTGGGTATTATTTATCTATTTACTGTATGTGTGGTGGCTATTATTTATCTATTTGCTGTATGTGGTTTATCTGAGTATTGTCTGTGTGGGTTATTATAATATGGTCTCTACATGTGCACAACTGGACAGATAGGCTACATAAGCATTTCACTATATAGGAAGTATATATATAAAAAAAAATAACATATATTTTCCATGAAATAGTCCAAACTTTAATTTTCAACATTTTATATGTTGGCCTTTTTGCTGCTTAAATATGCCATTGTGAATGACAATTTAATTGTTAATTTTATTTGAATGTGTTAATTAAGGGATTCCTTGATTAAGGGGAAATCAAAAAGAGCTTTTCTCCTTAATCAATGTTAATCTATGCCCTTTTCTACTGAAAAACGACTTCATTATTAGGGATTTAAAGTAAGGCCTACTGTATACAAGGGGTGAAATGAAGGGATTTAAGGTCCAAAGTAAGGCCTAGCCTATACAAGGGGTGAAATGAAGGGATTTGTTTTGTAGTGGGTGAGTATTTGTATTCTTAAAGTTACGTTTCCAAAGCAGCATGGCATCATATCAGAAACCTCCACTCTACTGTGTGTGACTCTTCACTGGAAGAATGATCTCGTTCTCCGGTCTGTGAGAGGACCAGACGCGGGCAGCGCGCGCTGCTAGCCTTGCCTTGAGAGAGGATTAGACGCGGGCAGTAGGCTACATGGTGCCTCTAGGCGGTTCACTTCCTGGCGCCGACGTCTATTGCATCCGTGTTTGTGGATCACCTCCGGCCTCTGCAACACATTCTACACTGAATCAGCGCGTGGGCATATTGAATGAACACAACCTCGCACTCGCCACGTGTCTTAAACAAGCCACCGGCACTCAGCCCAGTGTGCGCGATCTCCCAACACGCCTGTAGAACAGACGCATACAGGTGACATGTGTAGGGCAGGCGACACCGCGTGGGGGAAAGTAGCCTATTTCTGTGTTTTCAAAGTACAATACAATAATGAACACCACAATTTGCATCTGAATTTCTTAACAATTGTTATGTCTCATCAAATACAAAATCTCTCTCTCTCTCTCTGTGTGTGTGTGTGTGTGTGGTGATGATGACACGTTTTGTGTTTTCTGCATGTGTTCTCTCTCTCTGTCTCACTCTGAGTGTGTGTGTGTGTGTGTGTGTGTGTGTGTTGTGATGATGACACGTTTTGTGTTTTCTGCATGTGCTCTCTCTCTCTCTCCCTCTGTATGTGTGTGTGTGCGCGTGTGTGTGGTGATGTGCTGTAAGTGCTCTCTCTCTCTCTCTCCCTCCCTGTGTGTGTGTGTGTGTGTGTGTGAGTGTGGGTGTGCTGCTGGACAAGGCGTCCAGTCACCGCCCCGTGTTGCTCAACAGCGCGAGTGTGGAGTTGAGGAACCAGAGGAAGTTGCGACATTCCAGTTGGCTCACCACTGACAGACAGCGGAGCACCAGAGATCCGTCTTCCCAGCGGAGCACCAGAGATCTTCCCGGCGGAGCACCAAAGATCGGTCTTCCTAGCGGAGCACCAGAGATTGGTCTTCCCAGCGGAGCACCAGACATCGGTCTTCCTAGCGGGACCACTGTGTCAGCGGAGCCGGGAGCGTACTATCTCGCCAACAGAAGCTTCGTGATTTGATATCACGTGTCCTTGTCGTGTTTTGCGAGTGGAGTCCCGCGCTGTTCCCCGTATCGCAGGTATGGTGTGTGTCAGTTGTTCCGTTGGGTCGGGATAACATATGACTCTCGTGATAACACGTTTTGTGTTTTCTGCATCTGTGTGTGTGTGTGTGTGTGTGTGTGTGTGTGTGTGAGTGTGTGTGTGTGTGTGTGTGTGTGTGTGTGTGTGTGAGTGTGTGTGTGTGTGTGTGTGGTTATGATGGCACGTTTTGTGTTTTCTGCATCTCTGTGTGTTTTCTGCATCTCTGTATGTGTGTGTGTGTGTGTGTGTGAGAGAGAGAGAGAGAGAGTGTGTGTGTGTGTGTGTGTGTGTGTGTGAGTGAGTGAGTGTGTGTGTGTGTGTGTGTGTGGTTATGATGGCGCGTTTTGTGTTTTCTGCATCTGTGTGTGTGTGTGTGTGTGTGTGTGAGTGTGTGAGTGTGTGTGTGAGTGTGTGAGTGTGTGTGAGTGTGTGAGTGTGTGTGTGTGTGTGTGTGTGTGTGTGTGTGTGTGAGTGTGTGTGTGTGAGTGTGTGTGTGTGTGTGTGTGTGTGTGTGTGTGTGTGAGTGTGTGTGTGTGAGTGTGTGTGTGTGTGTGAGTAAGAGGAAAAGTACAAGGAGGGAAAAGGAGTTGGAAGATAGAAGGAAGTGTGTGTGTGTGTGTGTGTATGTGTGCGTGGGTGTGTTTGTGTTTGTGTGCATGTATATGTGTGTGTGTGCATGTGTGCGTGTGTGTGCGTGTGCCTGTCTGTGTGTGTGTGCGTGCGTGAAACGAGTGTGTACGTCTGTGTGTGTGTGTGTGTGTGTGTGTGTGTGTGTGTGAAACGAGTGTGTATGTGTGTGTGTGTGTGTGACTGACGGGTGTCGGGGATGCAGAAAGGGACGTTCACACAGGGCTGCCATCACAGGGACTTTATTCTGAGTCTGGTGTTAAAATTCCAGTGTTGAGTGGGAAACTGCATGTATGTGTGTGTGTGCATGTGTGTGTGTATGTGTGTGTGTGTGCATTTCTTGAATTTCCCCCTGGGGATCAAAAAAGTATCTATCTATCTACCTATCTATATATCTATCTACCTATCTATCTATCTATCTATCTACCTATCTATCTATCTATACCATGGAAAACCATGGTGCATGCAAAGTAACTTTACATACACAGTTGTTCCACCAGCCCACCACCAGGTTGCAGCGCTAACAGCTCTTATATACTGTGTGTGTATATATTATGGCTGTCAATCGATTAAAAAAATTAATCAAATTAATTACATACTCTGTGATTAATTAATCTAAATTAATCGCATATATAATTTTTGCTGTGAAAGTATTTTAAATATTTAAATTCAAATGAATCATTGAATAATCAGCATAAGTGAAATAAAGTTCAAAAATTCTTTTATTATTATTTTCACTGTTCAAATAATGGCCATACTAATCTATGATATGACCTAATATGCTGAGGAAATAAATTCAAAAGTGCTTCGGGAAGAAGTTTTTTTTTCACATACAAGGCATTTCAGGCCACAGATATAACCTAGGGGACACAATGAAAATAAATTAACACTCCTCTCAATGTCAACACAATTTCTTTGCATTGATGTGCGACTTTAGAGTTGACGAACTCCGGTGATATGCAAATTCCTTGCTGCAGACATTGCAGAGGACTTTATTTTAATCAACACTTTATTTTTATCAACACCATCAGGCCATTTTTTAAAAGTAAATGTTCCAATCAATGATCTAAGCAGCACATTTTCTTCTCTCCCCTTCATTTTACAGTCTAATTTTTACTGACTAGAACGGGGTCATTCCACGTCAATTCCACCAGGGCCCACACACTTAGGTCTCAAAAAATTCTGAAAAAATCACCAGGTGTACCTATGTTACCCAGGAGACACACTGTAAAATGTATTTTATGTAAGATCAATACTTTACAAGATACAGCCAGTTTTACGGGGGGAGGGGGTGTCGATTTTGTTCAGCGTCTTTTTTTTGTCAAAGTTCATAAGCCCATAGAGCAAGAACTAAACCATGTAGGAGGCTCAAATTTTGAATGCTGGAACATAAATAGGAATAGTATGTAGCAAAATCGTCATGTTTGGTCTGGATGATCCTGCATGGTCATAGCCGTCCCTCAAAGTTGATCAAAATTTTATTGGAGTTTTGGCTGGGTTCTGTTTAGGCCTTCAGAAGACATATTTGTACTCAACATAGACCCTTAATTTATTTTCCTTATTGAGATAAGTAGAAACACTCTCACAAAAAGCAATGAACAAAAAATAAATCCCTTCAGGGTCTAAACAGCAGACCTCACAAGTCTGAAAAATCATTTTGGTTCTCATTTTCAGAGCACCCAAACACCTTGTGGGAAAAGATTTTTTAAATATGTTTTTCTTTATTCTCCATGATCCCTTCTTTTTGAAAACACCAATTTGACTTGTCTTATGCAAATCTTTCTTTTTTATTTTCCACCCTGGACATGGGCAAAATGCCCCATTGACATCAATATGTTTTATATAGTTACCACAGTGCCACCTGTGGTTGTATAGAGTAACCTGTGGTAAGGTACAGAACATATAGATCTCAATGGTGCATTTTGCAAAGCATTAAGTACGGTGGGCACATCATTATGAATTATGATTTATTAAGCATGATCACGACTATTTATTTTTCTGCCAAAAATGTGGTCATCACTGCTCAAATTCTGATTTGAACACAAGTTGGCAGTTCTCTAAACACGTGTCATTATTCACTACTTTAGTTGAGGGGCCACAAACATGACGAACGCATGAAATCATAATAACCCTAGGAAATCATGATGATCATGCTTAAGAAATCATAAATGTACCCATCACACCTAATGCTTTAGTTGATGTGGTGTTCATACGTGAGGTCATCATGAATGAGAGTATATGAACTCATGTCAATTCCTGAAGATTCATAAGATATGCATAAATCATGAATTAATTCATGCATGAATTCATGATAATGCATGTACCTTTACCATAAAGTGTTACCCATATTTCTTCATAACCGTTGTGTTAGTAAAATGATTGAATGTCCTGTGAATCAATAACTAGATGAATAACTATATAATAACTTTAAGAGGCTGGTCCTGGCCCACCTCAAGACCTGCTTACACCCTCACTGAACCCCTTCCAATTCACCTACCGTCAGAACAGGAGCACAGAGGATGCCATCTCTACGGCACTTCACTCTGCCCTGTCCCACCTGGACAACAGCAACACCTGTGTGAGAATGCTGTTCATTGACTTCAGTTCAGCATTCAACACCATCATCCCATCCAAACTGATCACTCCAATGATTTTAAACTTCAAACAAGTGTCCACCCACCAGGAAGAAGATGTTTGCCAATGAAGCCAGGTCAGACTCTTTGCCAAAGAGGAGCGAAAACATAGTCACGCTCTAAAAACATGCGGGGTTATTTGTTCAACCCAAACTCTGGGTTGAGGTAGTTGGGTCATTTTGTTGGGTTGTTTTTACTCATATTGGGTCATTTCTGTAGAGTAAGCAAAATGGGAGGTTATGGTGTTTGTAATTAGTGTCCGGGTTTGCAGATTTGGTGTGAGGTTATGGTGTTTGTAATTAGTGTCCGGGTTTGCAGATTTGGTGTGAGGTTATGGTGTTTGTAATTAGTGTCCGGGTTTGCAGATTTGGTGTGAGGTTATGGTGTTTGTAATTAGTGTCCGGGTTTGCAGATTTGGTGTGAGGTTATGGTGTTTGTAATTAGTGTCCGTGTTTGCAGATTTGGTGTGAGGTTATGGTGTTTGTAATTAGTGTCCGTGTTTGCAGATTTGGTGTGAGGTTATGGTGTTTGTAATTAGTGGTCCGTGTTTGCAGATTTGGTGTGAGGTTATGGTGTTTGTAATTAGTGTCCGGGTTTGCAGATTTGGTGTTTGTAATTAGTGTCCGGGTTTGCAGATTTGGTGTGAGGTTATGGTGTTTGCAAGCGAAAATGTAGCGTGTAAGCAGTTGAAAAAAACAGTAACTGTTTTACCAAAGGGTGTGAGAAACGTGTGAATGCATTTGCAAAAGATGACGTCTGCTGTGTGTGTGTGTGTGAAGACCAAGTGGATCTCAGTTTCTTTAAGCAGATCAAAGCAATCGAGAACAACTGTAGTATTATTATTACTGTGTATGTGTATGTGTGTGTGTGTGTGTGTGACTGAGATCAAAACAATCAAGAAAAACTGTATTATTATTATTACTATGTGTGTGTGTGTGTGTGTGTGTGTGTGTGTGTGTGACTGAGACCCAGAAGCTATAAACTGACTGTGGGAACTCAACCCAAAGGTTACAAAGATGAAGAATGAGTGAGAGCGAGGGAAACAGAGCAAGTGGTTTGTGTGTGTGTGTGTATGTGCGTGACGTGTGTGTTTGTTTGTGTGTGTATGTGTGTGCGTGTATGTGTGTGTATGTTTGTGTGTGTGTGTATGTGCGCGTGTGTGTGTGTGTGAGAGAGAGAAAGAGAGAGAATAAGAGATTGTGTGTGTGCGAGAGCGAGAGAGATTGTGTGTGTATGTATGTGTGTGCTTGTGTGTGTGTGTGTGTCCTTGTGTGTGTGTGTGTGTGCACATGTGTGTGTGTGTGTGTGCACATGTGTGTGTGTGTGTGTGCACATGTGTGTGTGTGTGTGTGTGTGTGAGAGAGAGAGAGGGAGGAGAGAGAGAAAAAAGAGAGATTGTGTGTGTGCGAGAGAGAGAGTGTGTGTGTATGTATGTGTGTGCTTGTGTGTGTGTGTGTGTGTGTGCGTCATTGTGTATGTATACTGTATATGCATGTGCGTATATGTGTGTGTGTGTGTGTGTATGTCTGTATGTGTGTGTGTGTGTGTGCGTCATTGTGTATGTATACAGTATATGCATATGCAGATGTGCCCAATACATTCCTTAAAGTGTGTCCAAACAGAAGCACATCTTTCACCTTATTAAGTGTGTGTGTGTGTGTGTGCGTGTGTGAACTTGTTTGCCTTATGACATGATTTGTGTGTGTGTGTGTGTGTGCACGTATGGACTTGTTTGCCTTATGAAATGATTTGTGTGTGTGTGTGTGCACGTATGGACTTGTTTGCCTTATGGGGTGATTGTTTGTGTATGTATGTGTGTGTGTGTGTGTGCACGTATGGACTTGTTTGCCTTATGGGGTGATTGTTTGTGTTTGTGTGTGTGTGTGTGTGTGTGTACGCGTGTGTTTGGGGGGGGGGTTCCCATATCCGGCCGTGACTCCTCCTCATGTTGGTGATGTCAATTTCCAACAGTTTAGTTTAAAATTAGACACACTAATAGTCCAACTTTCTCTATTGCTCACACACACACACACACACAGAAAGAGGGAGAGGGAGGGGGAGAGAGGTGTGTACTGTGTACCAGCCTGCTGTGTCTGAACAAGCTCAAATCACACACACACACACAGACACACACGCACACACAACTACATAATAGTTGGTGGATAGATGTGGAATGTGAGAATGAGTGTGTGTGTTCGTGTGTGTGTGTGTGAGAGAGAGTGTCTGTGAGTGTGTGTGTGTGCATGTGTGTGTGTGTATGTACCATGTCCAACCTCTAGGTTCATTTTGCACTGGAATGGTCCTTTAAAATGTATTCAATTATCTATTTTTCTCATCAATCTGCATAAAAAAGCAAGTGTTCTCACCCTCCTCTTATCCATCTCTCTGTCCACTTCTCCCCCCCTCTCTCTCCTTCTCTGTATCTATCTCTCTCTCTCTATCCCTCTCTCTCTCCTTCTCTGTATCTATCTCTCTCTCCTCCATTCCTCTTACTCTCTCCATCCCTCTGTCCATCTCTCTCTCTTTCTCTCTCCATCCCTCTCTCTCTTCTCTATCCACCTCTCTCTCTTCATCCCTCCCTCTCTCTTTCCTTCTCTGTATCTTTTTCTCTCCACCTCTCTCTCTCCATCCCTCTCTCTCTCCCTTTCTCTCTCCATCCACCTCTCTCTCTCCATCTCAGCTATGTCTCCTTTGTGGTTGTGCTGGTGTGCTGATGTTCTTCTCACCTGGGTTTCCACAGCAGCTGACAGTAAGTGTGTTTTTAATCATGACCACACACACACACACACACAGTCATACACAGGGTGTGAAGGGTGTAAGGACTATAGTGTGTATTTTAAGCATGTGTGTGTGTGTGTATGTGTGTGTGTGTGTGTGTGTGTGTGTGTGTAGTCCCTCAGGATGACGAGTGTAAGGACTATGGCGTGCCGTTCGAGCGCGTGTTCAGACGGTCTGGGGAGGCAGCCATGTTTAACTGCTCTCTAGTAGATCCCCGTGTCTTCAATGTGTCCACACACCCCTACAACACAACATGGTACCACCTGCCTACAGGCCAGGAGCAGAGGGCACATATGGAACATACCATTATTCAGGGGACAACGCTGTGGCTTCTCAACATCACTGCAGAGGATAAAGGGGAATTCATGTGTGTTGTCAGGTAATAACTACTACAGTGTGTGTGTGTGTGTGTGTGTGTGTTTTGTTTGCCACTTAACTTTACATAACAGACCCACCTGTCTCAACTTTACATATTAATATGCTACACTCACCTGTCAACTTTACATATTAATGCTACACTCACCTGTCAACTTTACATATTAATATCCACTCACCTGTCAACTTTACATATTAATATGCTACACTCACCTGTCAACTTTACATATTAATATGCTACACTCACCTGTCAACTTTACATATTAATGCTACACTCACCTGTCAACTTTACATATTAATATCCACTCACCTGTCAACTTTACATATTAATATGCTACACTCACCTGTCAACTTTACATATTAATGCTACACTCACCTGTCAACTTTACATATTAATATCCACTCACCTGTCAACTTTACATATTAATATGCTACACTCACCTGTCTTAACTTTACATATTAATATGCTACACTCACCTATCTTAACTTTACATATTAATATGCTACACTCACCTGTCAACTTTACATATTAATATGCTACACTCACCTGTCTCAATTTTACATATTAATATGCTGCACTCACCTGTCGTAACTTTACATATTAATATCCACTCACCTGTCGTAACTTTACATATTAATATGCTACACTCACCTGTCAACTTTACATATTAATATGCTACACTCACCTGTCAACTTTACATATTAATATGCTACACTCACCTGTCTCACTCATACATTATCCCTTAGTAGTGTTGTGTTAATTGGATGTAGTGTATTGAAAACGGGCCCTGTTTTCAAACTTGTGCTTGTGTGTGTGTGTGTGTGTGTAGGACTGCTGAGGGCTGTTTTAAACAGGCCTATGTGCTGATGGTGGAGGCGGAACCAGGGGCGGGGCCTGATAGGGGGTGTGTCCACAGGGAGAGGAGCATCCAGTTCCTCCCAGCGCTGACCAGCAGCTTCCTCTCCTGCCCTCTACGGGAGTATCTGCCCTACCTGGACACCTACACCATCCACTGGTACAGGGTGAGACACACACACACACACACACACAGAGTAAACACACACACACACAGAGTAAACACACACACACACAGAGTAAATACACACACACACACAGAGTAAACACACACACGCATCTGCTACTGCTGTCCTAGTCAGGGGTCAGTCTGCTGCTACCAAACGGGTGGCCTGCTATCCTAGTCAAGTCAAGTCAAGTTTATTTATATAGCGCATTTCATACACAGAGATCATTCAATGTGCTTTACATAAACAACAGCAATAGCTGATAACAGGAATAGCTGATAAAAGCATAGAAGGGCAATAGTCAAAGAACAGTTTAAAAAGTAAATAATAATGAAATAATAATAATAATAATAAAACACACAAGGTGATAGAACATAAAAGCATAAAAGGACAATCATTTAAAAGTGTTTAAAAAGTAATCATTAACACATAAAAAAACAACATAGAAACTATTACAAGTTTAGCTGAAAGACTTTCCCAGATTTAGAAACGTAACAAATAAGTGATCAGTTAGCAGAAAGCATCTGAGAACAGTTTGGTCTTAAGTCTAGATTTGAAACTGGCTACAGTTGGGGCAACTTTGTATCTCATCTGAAAGTTGGTTCCAGAGCTGAGCCGCATAGCAGCTAAACGCTGCTTCACCATGTTTATTTATAACAGCAGGTTTTACTAACAAGTATTTCTCCTGAGACCTGAGAGGTCTGGAGGGTGTGTACTGATGAAGCATGTCTGCTAGGTAATTTGGTCCCGTTTCATTTAGTTATTTATAAACAAGCAGAAGTGCTTTAAAGTCAATTCTGTGACTTACTGGAAGCCAATGCAGGGACTTAAGTATTGGAGTAATGTGGTCAATTCTTTTAGTTTTTGTGAGAACCCTAGCTGCTGCATTTTGTATCATCTGAAGCTGTTTTAAGGTCTTTTTAGGAAGGCCTGTGAAAAACCCATTGCAGTAGTCAACCCTACTGGAGATGAATGCATGAATGAGTTTTTCTAGATCATGTTTTAATATTAGCCCTCTAAGTTTGGCTCACATGCATACACAGACACACACACGTGCACTCACATGCACACACAGACACACATCCTAGTCAGAGACCTTTGTCAGTGTGTTGTGGTTTTTCAACAGCAGATGCATGCATTCTCTTAAAGTGTATTGTGTGTGTGCATGTGTGTGTATATATGTGTGCATGTGTGTGTATATATATGTGTGCGTGTGTGTGTGCACACATGTGTGTGTGTATGCACATGTTTGTCTGTGTGTGCATGTGTGTGTCTGTGTGTGTTCGTGTGTGTGCATGTGTGTGTGTGTGTGTGCGTGTGTGTGTGCATGTGTGTGCGTGCGTGTGCATGTGTGTGTGTGTGTCTCAGAGCTGTGAGGTTTTGCCGATTAATGGGAAGTTCCTGGTGATGGGTGAAGGAGACCTCGTTGTGGACAGCGTTGCCCCTGACGACGCAGATAACTACACCTGCGTCCTGAGCTTCCAGCTGGCTGGACTCCAGGGTCTTATGAGTGAGACCATCGAGACCACTGTCCTTGGTGAGCGCGCACACACACACATGCACACACACACATGCACACACACACACACACAGGCACATGCACACACATACACACACACACACACACACAGGGGTGATCCTAGGAATGGGAGAATGCAGAGCTTAGCTTCACTTAGCTTAGCTTTCACTTGAAGATTCAGGAAGAAGTTGCTGGAGCCTGTTGTCTTTGGCTATAAGGCAGCTAATCAGTATAAAGCTAATCAGTGTAAAGCTAAACAGTGTAAAGCTAAACAGTGTAAATGAAAACCTAAGGCAGCTAATCAGTGTAAAGCTAATCAGTATGAAGCTAAACAGTATAAAGCTAATCAGTGTAAAGCTAATCAGTATAAAGCTAATCAGTGTAAAGCTAAACAGTATAAAGCTAATCAGTGTAAAGATAATCAGTGTAAAGATAAACAGTGTAAAGTAAAACCTAAGGCAGCTAATCAGTGTAAAGCTAAACAGCAGGGCTTAATTTGAGCCGGAACATGTTCCGGCACCTCCGACGTTGGATCCGGAACCTTTTTTATTGGATCCGTCAACTCTTACATCAATATGAAAAATAAATCGCCTAAATGAAAAATAAATAAATTACTGTTTGTGTAGTGTTCAATGTTGATATCTTTCTTATTAGTCTTTAGAAATAGGGGGAAAGACCAAGCAGGATACAACAAGCTAATCGAGGATTTGAAAGTGCTTTATCCACAATATTGGCCACAGGAGGGTGACGCGCTGTTCGGGGAGAGAGAAGTTGAGACGCTCTGCCAGCAGTTTTGCATCGATAGCACGCGGAATGTCATCAGGGCTTTCAGGGAATACCACCTCTACCATCTCCTCCCCATTTGCCTTGTCGTTATGGCAAGCCGTTCAAGACAAAACGTCTGTCAAAATAACGCTTCCACGTGTAGATTTTTTACTTCTTCAGGAGTAAAAAATAGACGTCTGAGCGTCAGACGTCAAATTTTTACGTGTGCCACACGCAAAAACTTTGCGTCTGACGTCAGAAGTAAAAAAAATGACGTCTGGGTGATTTGCTGCAATGCCAGAGCCTTTGTGCCAGAGTAGACACAGCATTGGCTGCTGGAAACAGGAAATGCAGCCGCTATAGTTGCAGCAGAAGAAACAAGATGCCAGAGAAATGTACAGCATATTCCTGCTCAAATCGGCGGACCATCGCAAACAGGGCTCGGGGGATTACTTTTCACAAGTAAGATTTAACATTATCGTACTATTGGTTGTATTTTGTGAATGCAATATTACCAGAGAGTTGAAAAGGAGCAAGGATCTTTGTTATTGTATGTAAATCGTAGCCAGCTAGCTAGGCTACTTGCTAGGTGTTCAGGTGTTCACCCGGCTATGAACTGAGACTTGATGAGTCATATTCCATAACACTGACTTACATTACAACTGACACAAGAATGCTATTGTAGTAATGAATGAAATATTACTAATATAACATTGGCCGGCGAATTTTACACAAGTGGCACAGACTGTAGCCTATTATCGGGCAGTTGCTACTTGTAGCTTAGCTAGTAATAAGTGTGTTGGTGGTAGCTTCACTATTTCCTGAATAAAGTAACTTTTCAATAGCTTAACTTCTTTATATGAAGTAGCTTTGCCAAACAAGCTACACTTTTGTCATGTGAAATTAGCACAATTTAGAGTAGCTTCCTATGTAGTGAACTAGCCTACTGCTGTGTTTGTGTTACTAAGCTTGCTACATTTGACTGGGGTGGTAGTTTTGTGTAGTGAAGTTTTATTCATGGCAGAGTAACTAGATAGATAGAGATAGATAGATAGATAGATACTTTATTGATACTCAAGGGGAAATTCAAGATACTGATAGTTTTGCTCACTACAATTCCCAAGTAGCTTGCCCAACACTGTATTATTCACATGTAATTCACTCTAACAAAAATAAGATACATCTCAAATCCCTTTTTATTCATTTATTTATTTTATATCTCCCCAGAACAACTGCCTTGCTCAAGGACTACCACGAATGAGCTGAACGGTCTCCTCACACCCCTGGAACTGAGGAAGGTGCAGCTCTACATTGCATTACTGCAGGGCATCTGGTAGACTGTGACTGAATATTTGATTTATGAGCTCCACCTTCATCACCTTTTTGGTATGGCAACTGCTCTGCCCATGACCGGAAAGCACTGCAGGGGGTGTGAAGACTGCCCAACGCATCACCGGTTCCTCACTCCCCTCCATCGAGGCCATCCAGGGCAAGCGATGTTTGCGTAAGGCGCGCAGCATCATCAAAGACTGTTCTCACCCCAACCACAGACTGTTCACCCCACTCCCCTCAGGGAGGCGTTACAGGTCTCTCTGCACCCGTAACCACGTAGCCTACTTGGAATAGCCTACCCCTCAGGTGTCTGAATGGCTGATCTCATTTAAATGTTTATGGAACCTTTCTGTATAAGTATATATTCACTCTTTTGATCCCGTGAGGGAAATTTGGTCTCTGCATTTATCCAAATCTGTGAATTAGTGAAACACACACAGCACACAGTGAACACACAGTGAGGCGAAGCACACACTAACCCCGAGCAGTGAGACTGACGTCTGACGCTCAGACGTCTATTTTTTACTCCTGAAGAAGTAAAAAATCTACACGTGGAGGCGTTATTTTGACAGACGTTTTGTCTTGAACGGCTTGCCATAGCCCGCCGCTTGCCTGGTTCAACCCCTTTCCTTACGTGAGGTCACGGATTTCTAAAGGACATAGGTGTAGAGAAAGAAGCAGGGTAGTGGAGGCCGGAGGTCGCAAGTATTGTTGCAAGTTATGAAGTTAATAAACATTGCTCTGGTGTATACACCGCGTTGTTTAGTTTTTTTTAGTCAGAGCTATACGCAGGGTTTTCTGTTGTTGGTCCGTAACCTCAAATCCCCGTTTTGAGTCGCCGGATCCACCCATAGACAGTAAAAGAAATGGACTAACAGACTCCGTCGTTTTCAATGGGAGGGCACCGCGTCAAATTGAACGATTTTTCAGTTGATCCCCCCAGTACTGCGCAGACTCGCACTTAACTTTGTGACGTTAGCCATCGAACTGAATCTTGTAACTCATATGATAGATAGCCTACAGAAATTCTTCTCACACTTCCTTCGCCTTCAAAGTCATCAACGTTAAACATTTATTTATGTATTATTATTAATATCATCCTCACAAGCGATATCAAGTCGTGTTAATGTTGAAACTACCACACATGATCATCTTCAAAAACAGTCATGGTAAAACAAAAAAAAGTTATAGCCTTAAGCTAATCTTCTTTCCACTTTTCTGACCTACGGTCAATCCATCGAAAACCTCTGAAATGATTATCGTTAGACTACCTAACGGTAAAACTACCGTTTACTTGCCTCTTTACCTTAACTCATTGAGTGCCAAAAACGTAATATTACGTTTTTTCCTTCCCATGCGTTGAGTGCCAAAAACGTAATATTACGTTTTTAGCTTTTTTTTTAATTACGAAACTAGACACTCTAATACACCTTATATGTGATTTTGGGAACTCTGTGATGAATGGAAATGAAATATATGACGATCGTGAAACTCATGAAAACGCACAATCTGGACATTTTATCATAACTCCGTTGCCGCTTTGGGTCGAATCAGTGACGCATGCACGTCAGGTCAAAACCAGGCCATTTTCGTGGGTCTATCACTAGGTAGCAGTCTCGCCAGGTCTCGCTGATCACTTCCCGGAATGTTTACACAAGTAAGTAACAGGCAACACTTCATATTTCATGAAAGACGTTATATCTCCAATTCTAGAAAAAAACAGCGATTTTGATGAAAACTAGCCACTGTTTAGCTTGGGATTTCTCAGGAACAGAGGCGTGTAGAAATACACAGTTTGCACCCACCGAGAGCTTAAAGTCTCACCTTTTAATCGAGCTATTCTACGTGTTCATAGCTATAACACAGAATATGCTGTGGCTGTACAAAAATCATCAACAATGGTCTAGATTGCTGGCACTCTAGGACAAAGCTCCTGAAAACAGCTTGGCATTCAATGAGTTAACATACAATGCTATTGTAGGCTACATAGCTTTGTTCGCGAGTTTCCGTGCTGGCTGGACTACGCTTCTTATCCAAACAATGCGGTTATCTCCCGTCGGTGCGTTAGCTTCCCTTCAACCGGACATCCTAAACATTCTTTTTACGGGAACCTAATGTTACTTACGAGGTAGTCGAGTCTTGTTTTGCCTTTTATTGTTTATGTAGATAACACAGAAGCTACAATATCGGCACAGGATATATGCTATATGAAGTTATGGCATTTCAAAAAAATCCTAGAATGAATGGGCTTCTATGGGGGTTAGCAGAGAAGTGGTCCCTCCAGCCTCCATTGATTCTTCTACTTCCGGGAATTCGCCTGCCCCCTTGGATCCACCCCGCCTTTGCGCTCCGGCACCTCCCACTTTACAAATTAAGCACTGCTAAACAGTGTAAAGCTAATCAGTGTAAAGCTAAACAGTGTAAAGTAAAACCTAAGGCAGCTAATCAGTTTAAAGATAATCAGTATAAAGCTAATCAGTGTAAAGCTAAACAGTGTAAAGTAAAACTCAAGGCAGCTAATCAGTGTAAAGATAAACAGTGTAAACTAAAACCTAAGGCAGCTAATCAGTGTAAAGCTAAACAGTGTAAAGTGATCAGGCAGTCTGTCGAGAGACCTGCCCCAATAGGCGGCATTGGACCATTAAACCACACAATGATCCAAAACATACAGCCAAACAAGGCAAGAAATGGTTAACCGTGATTAATTAACATTTTAGAGTGGCCCATGTTGAGAGTGTCCAGACCTCAATCCGTCTAAACCAGGGGTGGGCAAACTGCGGCCCGCGGGCCGGATCCGGCCCGCCAAGCACTTTCATCCGGCCCGCCGAGCATTTCATTTAGTTATCAGGCTGCTCGCTATTTTTTTCCTGCGATAGAGACGACGTTGGTTAGCTTTACTGCAAACTGCTTTTCACTCTCCTTAGATAACGTTTACAATGTCAATGTCAAAACATCATGTTAAATAGAGATAACATCATGTTAAACTAAGTTAACTGTTAGTTATCTCCTTTGCAGCAGATCTAACGTGAACATTATGCAATCCATTTAATTGGGAACGCGTTTGCTCACGAGAGGGAGAGAGCCGCAGGTTCCAGCTGGATTGTTGATAATTGATATCTCCTTCTTATAAGAAAGTTTTAAAAGGAAATCATGAAGGCAACAGTAGTTCCCACTACTGACCATTTAAAAACTGTGAGAGGGCCCAGCCGTAGGTACAGCACTAGCCATAGCGGAGCAGGCAGAAGATCATTGAGAAATAAACGTGAATTAAAGCGACTGTCTTAAAGCGACAGTGCACAATTTATACATTTGTTAAACAGCATAAAATTAGCAGTATTTTTAAGCAATTAATATTTTAAAATAAATACTTTTCATACTAAATTAGGCTATAAAAAATGTATTTTTTTATGCGTGTGCCGTTGGGGGGGGTTGTTGTGCGGCCCGCCGGCCAATTTTCAAAAGCCAATGTGGCCCTTGAGCCAAAAAGTTTGCCCACCCCTGGTCTAAACAGTGAGCACAAGGCCAGAGTGATGGCAAATAATCGTTCCTGCCCGGATTGCTACTAAAAAGATGCGGTCTACAGTCACTGTGGAGACATGGAGAGGCTTGGCTGGTATTATAAGAACCATTTGGAGAGCTGTGGATGCAAATAAAGATGTTTCCACTGGTTATTTAAAAAGGGTATGAATAATTGTGTTAACTATTTCTTGCCTTGTTTGGCTGCAAGTTTTGGATCATTGTATGGTTTAATGGTCCAATGATACCTATTGGGGCAGGTCTCTCGGCACACTGCCTGATCTTTTCCTCCAGAGTCTTAATGTGGCCCCTTGTTTGCGTACGTGCTACCGTTTACTTTGAATTAAGATGAAACACTTCTTTTTTGGGTTCCATGTTTCTACCACATTGTCTTACAACCTTGTCTTACAAATGACACTGCAGTGTGGCAGTGTCATTTTCAGTCAGAACAGTCAGTCAAGAGAAAATCAACATTAAATCAATATTTGCCAAGGGTATGAATATTTTTGTTCTTAACTGTACACACACACACTCACACACATACGCGCGCGCACACACACACACACACACACATACATACAGTACATACATAAGGCAGAGACCATTAAGACATTAAGACTCTGTGTGTGTGTGTGTGTGTGTGTATGTGTGTGTCATTCATACAGTGAAAGTCACTTACCAGCCAGAAATCCTCTTGCCGGATGGAGAGATCAACAAAGTTCCCCTGGGTATGTGTGTGTGTGTGTGTGTGTGCCCTACTGTAGGTAAGTGTGTGTGTGTGTAATATGTGTGTTTGTGTGTGTAAGTGACCTAGGTCAGTGGTTTTCAAAGTGGGGGCCGCGAGGGGGTGCCAGGGGGGCCTCAGCAAGTTGGAAGGAAAAATAAAAGCAACAAATACATTTGAAAAATGTAAAATATACCTATTACTATGAGGGTTGTTCTACAATGCCATTATAATGATGTGTCGCATATCTGAACATTATATTTTCCATGATAATGACTGGGAATAATAGTAGAGTGATAGCTCTCCATATAGCAGAAAGCCCCAAATGCAATTTTTACACACTGTATGCTCCATTGTGAAGTGCTTGTGGCTAAAATAATTATTAGGATTAGCGTAATGTATTTTTACATTTGCCGTAGTATTGTCGATGGGTTTAATAACACATCAAGGGGGTCCTTGGCCAGAACCTAGTGGTATTTTGGGGGCCTTGTCGTGGAAAAGTTTGGGAACCCCTGACCTAGGTAACTGTGTGAGTGTGTGTGCCCTAGGTAAGTGTGTGTATGTATGTGACCTAGGTAAGTTTGTTTTAGTTTACTGGATAGTTTGTTTTCCATTGCATATTTACTCAGTGCTCAATGTGTGTGTGTGTGTGGAGTGTGTGTGTGTTAAGGAGCTGGGCTAGCATACAGTAGTAGTGTAGTGGTTAAGGAGCTGGGCTAGTGTGCATTAGTAGGTGGTAGTGTAGTGGTTAAGGAGCTGGGCTAGCGTGTAGTAGTAGTGTAGTGTAGTGGTAAAGGAGCTGGGCTAGTGTGTAGTAGTAGTGTAGTGGTTAAGGAGCTGGGCTAGTGTGCAGTAGTGTAGTGGTTAAGGAGCTGGGCTAGCATGCAATAGTAGTGTAGTGGTTAAGGAGCTGGGCTAGCGTGTAGTAGTAGTGTAGTGGTTAAGGAGCTGGGCTAGCGTGTAGTAGTAGTGTAGTGGTTAAGGAGCTGGGCTAGCATGCAATAGTAGTGTAGTGGTTAAGGAGCTGGGCTAGTGTGCAGTAGTAGTGTAGTGGTTAAGGAGCTGGGCTAGCGTGTAGTAGTAGTGTAGTGGTTAAGGAGCTGGGCTAGCGTGTAGTAGTAGTGTAGTGTAGTGGTTAAGGAGCTGGGCTAGCGTGTAGTAGTAGTAGTAGTGTAGTGGTTAAGGAGCTGGGCTAGCGTGTAGTAGTAGTGTAGTGGTTAAGGAGCTGGGCTAGCGTGCAGTAGTATAGTGGTTAAGGAGCTGGGCTAGCATGCAGTAGTAGTGTAGTGGTTAAGGAGCTGGGCTAGCATGCAGTAGTAGTGTAGTGTAGTGGTTAAGGAGCTGGGCTAGCGTGTAGTAGCCTGTAGGGTGGTGGTAGTGTAGTGGTTAAGGAGCTGGGCTAGTGTGCAGTAGTAGTGTAGTGGTTAAGGAGCTGGGCTAGCATGCAGTAGTAGCGTAGTGGATAAGGAGCTGGGCTAGCATGCAGTAGTAGTGTAGTGGTTAAGGAGCTGGGCTAGCATGCAATAGTAGTGTAGTGTAGTGGTTAAGGAGCTGGGCTAGCGTGTAGTAGTAGTGTAGTGGTTAAGGAGCTGGGCTAGCATGCAGTAGTAGTGTAGTGGATAAGGAGCTGGGCTAGTGTGCAGTAGTAGTGTAGTGGTTAAGGAGCTGGGCTATCATGCAGTAGTAGTAGTGTAGTGGTTAAGGAGCTGGGCTAGCATGCAGTAGTGTAGTGGTTAAGGAGCTGGGCTAGCATGCAGTAGTAGTGTAGTGGTTAAGGAGCTGGGCTAGCATGCAGTAGTGTAGTGGTTAAGGAGCTGGGCTAGCATGCAGTAGTAGTGTAGTGGTTAAGGAGCTGGGCTAGCATGCAGTAGTGTAGTGGTTAAGGAGCTGGGCTAGTGTGCAGTAGTAGGTGGTAGTGTAGTGGTTAAGGAGCTGGGCTAGTGTGCAGTAGTAGTGTAGTGGTTAAGGAGCTGGGCTAGTGTGCAGTAGTAGTGTAGTGGTTAAGGAGCTGGGCTAGCATGCAGTAGTAGTGTAGGGCGGTGGTAGTGTCTCAATCCTTATTCTCAATCCTTATTCTTCTGGATTTGAGTGCGGCATTTGACACCATTGCTCATAGCATCCTAATTCACCGCCTTGCGAAGTGGGTGGGTCTCTCTGATAATGCTCTAAACTGGTTTCAAACCTACATTACTGGCAGAGATTTTTATATCAGTCTAGGAGATCATGTATCTGAAAAACATGACTTGCCTTTTGGTGTG